>NC_135999.1:3233524-3416024 GCF_048128805.1 Centroberyx gerrardi | reverse complement strand
TGTAAACAGGGTTTAAATGTGTTAAAAGCAGCTTTTGTCAGTGGTGTTCACAGCTCTTTGCTGCAGTAAAGGGGCGGTTAGCATCTGAACACCACGGTTACAAATTGTCTGTCTTTGCAGTGTTGACTGCATGTATGTGGTAATGAGATGCAAGCAAATAGAAGTGTGTGTGTGTGTGTTTGTTTGCTACAAACATCATCCATCTTAACAAGTCATTTAGTCTCATATTCTGTCTTATTTTTCTCAAAACAAGTGAAAATTCTGCCAAAGGGATAAGATGCAAGCTGATAGAAGTTTGTGTTTGTGTGTACACAAAAGTGGTAATTTTGTCTCGTATTGAGTCATAAAAACATATTCTTCTCAAATCAAGTGAATATTCTGCAAATGGGATGAGATAATTCCACTGGTTTCCAATGCCAACTTCACTTGTTGTCCAAAATTTGTGTCCAAATATGTTGAAACCAGGCAGAATAGGGAAGATCGCTCCACAAGTATCAAGACAATCACACTTGATTCAAGAACATTCTTGAAGCAAGTTGATTTGCATTGGGAACAAGTGAAATGATCAAATTGATATTATTGTTGTTTACATTGTCATTCTATATGCTGGACGTTGATTGTCTGTGTTTCTCTGTTTGTCCCGAGGGATTTGGTTTGTGTTTTGATCCTCTGATAGTTTTTGAGGGAATCATGCAAGATAACAGCATCAACAACAGAAACACAGTTGCAGTCGTCTTTGTTGCTTTAAGTATTTTGCAACTTCCTCAATAAACGCCTCAACATGTCAAGAAACATCACTAAAGGATCAGTAAAATCATCTTTGGTAAAATCACCTTCAATTGTTTTAACTCAATCAGCTGCACTTTGTTTTATGTTACATGACGATAATTTTGTCCAAAAATTGAACCGGAGCAACAGTTGCCTCATGCAGCTAAATATGAGTCAATTCAGTTCAGTTTGATTCATGAATCTAATTGAACTCGTCTTAATAATAACTTATGGGTTACTTTCGATGCCACAGATTCAAACAGGCTCTCCTTTCCATTTTCCAAGGTATAATGACTTTTTAATGTGTTCATCTAAGTTATAATACTGTATTGTATTGCAGATTTCAGACAATAACGCAAAACTCATTATACACTCAAGCGTAAGTGGATTATACTTCATTTTCCCTTTTCGGAAATTGGCTTTAGCGATGTCATATCGTAGAAGAGAAATCAAAGAAACCCAATAAGTCGCCATCACAAGGAATTTAATCTCATTCTGCGTTTGAACAGAGGCTCTTAAAACTTTCCTCTCAGCCCGGGGAGTGAAATTGAGTAAATTTATCCTCTCAACCTGAGACCCATGCTCCTTAAATCAGACTAATACTTTTCACCAAAGTGGGGACCCATCAGAAACAGGCCTGTGGACCCATTTTGGTTCTCATACGTTAAAAAAACGACGAGTCGAATGGGAACACAGATGGAAGAAATCAAACTCCAGTGTACTTTAGCGAGCGACAAAGAAACTTCAATGTAGCTACTTATCACCTGAGCTTTAGTACAGGTGCTGCTTTTTGGGGACAAAGACGAACGGCCCGACTCGCTTTCCTAATTGCTGGTTTGATTGCGTTGCCAGTCGATAAGGTCCCCCCTTTTTAAGTCACTGCCCTGAGTACAGTTTGTCATCCTCCCCTGTAGGCTATTAACGGCTTCTTCGCCTATACAGCTGTGTGGGTGCAGCGCCGCTAATCGATAGCCAATAAAGCCAGATCAATAGAGCTTACAGAGCAATCTAGGGTTCTTAAGGCCTTCGTCAATGGCGTGAGAAATTGGGAATATCTATTATTAGGGGACAGCGGGATCCTAATGCCCGACCCCTCCAACCCCCAACCCCCCACCCAACGGTGTTGCTGTATTTAGCTGGTCCGTAATGACTGTGGTCAATACAGCTTATTGAGCAATCTAGAGCTCTCTGGGTTCTTGCGTTTCATTGGGTTCAGACCATAGTGGATGGCTATATCAATTACAAAGTATTCAGGTGGGCAATGATGACTACTGCTGATAACAGCGCATTGATTATAGTCAGTGTTTCTTCAGCAAAGAGCATGGAAGTGGGCTATCTAGTTGGCAAATGTAAGTAATGACTGTTGCTGTTAATGAGTGGTTAAAATCAATGGTCCCTCATACCAAAGGTCATGAAGGTTGACTGTATCTACTACTGGCCATGGATGAAACAAAACTTAACAGAAACATCACACAAGATACTTAAAAGGACGAGTGGAACTTAAAGGTGCCATGTGTCACATTTTAAAATATCAGTAACGCTAATGCTAATGTTCAAATGGCTTTTCTATCTTTTCTATGTTTGAAAGCTGGAATCTATTGTCTGCTTTTAATCAGGTTCATTAGGAACCACAACCTGGCTGATATTTTCTGGATACAGACTGAATGTATCAGAATGGATTTTAGCTGTCAAAAGGTGCTGAATACAATCGATGAATTGTGCTGCAGTGACTATAAGCTAATGCTATTTTCCCCTTCACTATATTCAAAACAAAATGGGCAGCGGTGGTCACGGCAATGTTAACACAGTACAAAGTAAAGAGTTAGAGTCCATAAATGGAGGTAAATACTATCAACACTATAACTGAATAATATTGAGGACAATATAAGGTCAGAGTCTTGAAAAAAGAGGAAAGATTGGCTGTCAGTTTTACAAAATCATAGTATGTTCTATTTACTCAAAGAAATTATGTTTCCACTCCTTGTTCTATGCAATCAATTACAATTAATTAAATCCAAAGCAAATCATTTGCGTTGATTAAACACATTTCAATTATATGGAACCAATGTACACATCTGGTATTTTTTTAAGTAAATTCAAAGACCTTTTTTTTTCAGTAGAGAAGAGGAGGAAAGAGTGATTTTGGATGTATGGATATTTCAAGGTCTTTGTGTGTGTCCCTGCATGTATTTGGAGTGTGTGTGTGTGTGTGTGTGTGTGTGTGTGTGTGTGTGTGTCAGTTTGTCACTATGTCTCTGCATGTATCTATGTGGCTGTATGCTTCACAATCAAGTGTTTGTCATTGTCTCTCTGTGTGCTGCGACACAATCACACAGGGGGACGCAGGCTCACACACACACACCCCCCCCCCCCCCCACACACACACACACACACACACACACACACACACACATACACATACACCCAGACACACACAAACAAACACAGCATCATACCAGGGTCTGCCTGGAGCCTCCCAGTAATAGCAGATGGTCTTTTTGCTCCTCCTTCATCCCCCTCTCTCTCTCTCTCTCTCTCTCTTGCTCACTCTACCAATCTCTTTCCTGTCTTTCTCCCTCTCTCTTCCCCTCTCTCTCCATCTCTCTGTTGCTCTCTCGCCCACTCTACCAATCCCTTTCCTGTCTCTCTCCCCCTCTCTCGTCCTCTCTCCCTCTTTTCCCACTGTCCCTCTCTCCTCCACTCACACGTCTCCACTTCTTCTCCCTCCTCTCTCTCTCTCTCTCTCTCTCTCTCTCTCTCTCTCGCGCTCTCTCTCTCTCGTATGTGATCTCTGCTTTTGGGACTGTGTGTGTGTGTGTTTCCTGTGGGAGGTTACTTGAGTTGACAAGGCCACTAGCAGTGCCATTCCATGCCACCTTGATGCTGTGCCAGTGTGTGTGTGTGTGTGTGTATGTGTGTGCCCTCTGGACTAAGCAAACATCTGAGGTGTGTGTGTGTGTGTGTGTGTGCGCGTGTGTGTAATCGGGTTGACAGGGTTGGCAGCCGGGCCTTGCTACCGCCTCTGTGTGCCAATGTGACTGGGCCTTTTTCAGTGTATTATTTTCAAGCTGCATTTGATGATGCTGGGTTTGATATGAAGACCGACTTGACATCAAAGATTCTCCATGTTTAAAGGAGCCAGAAGTGGGTTTTGGGACGATATGCTTATCTCATGATATGATTCGATACGCGATATAGGCTTCACGATTCAATACAACCACGATATGATGTGATAAATAAAAGTTCAGTGACAACAAAGTCTGACTGTGCAGAATTCTGTCTATTTCTGAGACACAAATCTTTCTAGCGATGCCATTGGCTGCTAGAATGTAAACAACAATTTAAAAATGTCATTACAAAGTGTAGATAATATTATTTGAATGGAGAGCTTGTGAAATTGTGATGGTCAAGTGTCTCATTTGTGATTACTACAGCAGAATAACATGGAGCTAATATCACGATACGTATTGTCACATTTTTGTATCGCGATATATTGAATTTCGATATATCGTCCCATCCCTATTAAGTATTTATTTGGTGTTTCATCTAGTCTTATTTTTTATGTTTTTTCGGTAAAGTTTGAATCTGTAGAAAAAATCATGTTGATTTTGGACATTTCATAAAATGCTTTTGTTAAATTTTGGTAGTAGAGGAAGTTGCTTTTAGTGGTGACTGACAACCAGTGTAGTTTTGATCAATCATACAATAAGTATGTAATGAAACAAACTGCCTCAAATCCAGCAATTTTTGATAAAATGCCTGTTTTGGCCCGATATAGTGACAAGCAGACATTGGTCTAACCTTAAAGGTCCTATATTCTCCATATATTTCAGTTCACATACTGTCAGTCCTTGTAACCTCAAACCTCAAAAAATTAAAGGTCCCATATTCTACACTTTCCAGAGTTTTATTTTCTGTCTTGAGGTCCATTCAAAGCTGTGTGTGTGGTGTCATGAACCAAAAACACTCTCAATCCATTTTTACACGTTCATTTTCCAGCATCTCTCTGAGCCTTACCAAGAACAGGCTGTTTCTGTTGCTGTATCTTTAAGGCTCATTAATATTAACGACCCTCTGTTCCGATTGGCTAACCGTTTCAAGAGTGAAACGTGAGACGCCGCGGCCCGGCGGCTACAGGTAGGGAAAACTCTCCGGTAATAAACGATGACGACCGCTCGACCGCTTTGAAAAAAACACTTTGTTAGTCTATTATTTCTTACAGAAATGATAATGAGCGAACCTTTGTGACGCCACAAAGTTACAGAAGTCCAAACGGCTCGTTTAGAGGCTCGCTTTTCTAATATGGATTGTGTGGATTTAGTTGGCGACCGTGTGTTTTGATACTTTCACCATGTTTAGATAGACCATCCAACTCCTTTATAATTCAAAATGAAAGGGAAATCCCATTTTGAACGATATGGGACCTTTAATTACCTTTATTTTTAACATGTTTTCTACTCTGTATAGCCGTTTTCAGCAATGTCACACTAAGAAAAACGACCAAAACGGTTGCAAATGGCTAAAAACTGGAGCACGCAGCAGCAGGTTATAGTGGAAAATGAGGTGGTAAACGCAGGAGCTGCTGTTCAGACTGCTGTAATGTCAAACTGCATTTTCTCTCCTCTCACATTCTCTCTCTTCACGCTCTCCTAAAATCTAGCACAAGGAATGAGCCAAACTAAAATGGCTCGGAGCTAAGAAGGCAAAAAAAAAAAAAAAAATCTCCAAGGCTTCCTCTTTTCTCTGCCACTTTATTCTCCATCAGCCTCTCTCCCTCTGCTTATTCATCTCTCCCTCCACTCCCTCCCCCTCCTCCCTTCCCTTCCTTTCTCATTTCTCCCCATCTCCCTCCCGCTCTGCCTCCTCCTCCTCCTCCTCCTCCTCCTCTCCCTCCCGTCTTTCTTTCCGTCCCCCTCTGCTTCCCATCCCTCCTTCGCTCTTTCCTTCCTTTTCTCCGCCTGAATCATTAATGCCTGCCATGTCATGATCTGTGGTGATGTGAGCGGCGTTCACAATCATTATTCATTCGCGTTGTGTTCACTTGATCTCCCACTCGCTGCTGAAAACAGGCGGCAAACTCCCCTGACTTCCAATACAGATGCACGCACACACACACACACACACACACACACACACACACACTAACTCAGTCATCGCAGTCTCTAAAAGACTCAAATGAGCATAAAGTGACAGAAATGTGTGGATGTAGATGTCACCTCTCTCTCTCTCTCTCTCTCTCACTCACTCACTCACTCACACACACACACACACACACACACACACGACTGTTTTGTGATACTGTGACGCTTTACTAAATCCTTGCTTAGTATCAATTCATGTGTATTTCACAAAGATTCCACCTAAAAAAAGTCAATAAACTACTTCATCTGACAGTGCCGTGCTTCATAACTTCACATTTCTGCTTATGTGTGTGTGTGTGTGTGTGTGTGTGTGTGTGTGTGTGTGTGTCTCATCCCCGCCTCAGCGAATCTTATCCGTTTTCAAGTTTTTACTGCAGCAGATTATGCAACAGATAGCCCACATTCTCTGAACTGGCTGGTTCCATCACACACTCTCTCGCTCTCCCTCTTTCTTTTTTTCTCACTTTTTATTTTTTGTGCCTGGGCTCGGTCTCTACACTAGTAGTCGTACGCTCGATTCAGTACACACATACGTGCCTTTACACACATCCATTCTGTATTGTTGCTTGCCTCACCGAGCGTGAAAAAAGAAAACCTCCGCCTTGTTCGACAATCTGTATCGTGACACACATTTAAAGCAGGGCTGGAGAACAGGCAGACACAGTGGCAGCCACGACAATCTAACCCCTTTAACACACAAACACACATGCATGCACACTACAACACTATAAATACACAAACACATTCCCAAGATGGTTTCCAGCATGACGGCGAGGATTGTGCACAATTCTAAATCATGTGGATAGCCCAAAAACCAACAGAGCCTGCTGATGTAACGCAGGGTTTCTGAAAAGTCTGGAATCACAGGGAAACTGCCGACTCAACGTCAAAACTGCTTGTCAAGTGGGATTTAAACTGATGCCTCCATTCTGAAACCAGAAATACGTTACTGCTTGTTCACATTATGAGCTACTTGGTTGATGTGTCGCTCTATTCTGACTTATACCGGGCCGTGTGATAGGCTTATGGTCTGTCTTGCCAACAAAAATGTTACAATGCTAACAACATTTCTAGCTAGGCAACACTGCTAGCTAGCAAGCACTAATTAGCTAGCATTAATTCAAAATAAACAGAAAAAACTCAATAAAATCGACTTCAGAGCTTACCATTGAGCCCAAAGGTGGATGCAGACGATCTCAAAGCGTGGTTTTTGAGACGTTTATTCCTGTAGTCTTTCAAAATAAAAGTTGTAGAGCGGTGTTTCTCTGTCCTGCGAGTTTTTAGCTCCGGCTCTGCTCTTGCACACCTGATTCAATTAAGGACCACACATTCTCATGACACCTTAACTTGCTCCTTAGCTAAAACTTGGACAAGGGAGAGGCCTACTTGAGGACTGGGTTGAGAAACACTGTTGTAGAGAACTGGAAGCTTTGAACGGCTGGAGTCAACTTCTCATCCATTTTGCACTTGCAAAACTATTGTTCATTAAACTATGAATCACATTGGTACGGAAACAAAGAAGCACAGAAATCAGACAGGCTTACGTGTTACCACTTACCATTCCAGACTTTTCAAACCCCCTGTACATTTATGCATTGATTTAAGCAGCTTGAGGGCTTATTCCTTTTTTTTATAAAATAGCAATGACACGCTATTGTAATAAAAAGAGAACACACAAAGTCTTATTTTTATCAAAGGCAATTAAGTGATAATCATCAAAACTAAAAGGAATTCTTCCTCTAAGACATATAGCCTAGCTCTTAAACAGTAGCTAAACAAAGTGGCTGCTAAGCAACACATAAGTAGCGGTATGTGATTTTCATTTAGCACGTCAATATTTAAATTAACTGTTAGGTGAGGCACGGGAGAGTGTTTATGTATTATAATATATTAATATTAGAGTCAACTGTTACACACACACACACACACTAGCAGTGGTACAGTATGCAGTGTCAGGTTGAGCTGCAGTCTTATATAAGAGCTTAAAACATCTAAGGAAACCTCTGCACTGCTCTGCTGCTGTCTGTGGCTGGGGAAGGCAGAGGGAAGGGAAGAGGGCTCGGATGAACGGAGGAAGAGGAGGGGAAAAGGGGGAGGGATGAGACGGGGAGAAGCAGAAGGAGACAGAGGAAATAATAGAGAGGGATAACGAGGGGGAAGAGGAGGAGGTCGGCGGTAGGGAGGAGACGAGCAGAGGAGACGGAAAGAAAGAGCGAGATAATGGAGATGGAAGAGGTAGAGGAGGAGGTCTGTGGGAGGAGACAGAGAGGAGGAGTGATGAAGGAGGAGGTGGAAGAGGAGAAAACGATATCGGCAGTAGGAATGCCTCCCTATATCCAAGGCCATTTTGATTAACAACAGGTTTGACCTGTTTTTTGACGCGTTGACGTGTCTTTTAAGTCGCGTTTTGTCACTGTTCACGTTCCATATGTCATGTCAAAATGTCTAAAAGGTCATATTTTGCATACATTAAATATGATTCCCCTTGAAAATGAATAGGAAGACGAACAGGGAAAGCAGCAGTATATCTTTCTCTCCTTGACTGCATTCTACATCATTCTGTTCTACGGTTGATTGTTGATCAGTTACATCTAGTTAGGCTTATTCTTGTGAAGGCCTTTTGAGACATGCATTGGGATAAAGGGCTATATAAATAAACAAACTTGAAATTGCAAAATGTTCAATCAGGAGAAGAAAAACTCCCTTATTCTCTACTTAATCTTCGTTGGAGGAAGAGGAGATGAAGAAGAGCAGGCATACAAACGTAATGCGGCTCCATCCATTTAGCTAAAATGCTTCAACATCTGTTTGTCCTCGCCGTAAACAAAGGAAAAAGTTGGGGAAATGCGACTTTTGTGTGTGTGCAGATGCAGTAGGCAGCACTTCGCTGCCAACTTCGGCAGACTTTGCACTGTCGGAGACAATGAGCATCCGGTTAACTGTCTAAAACCAGCGCACAAACACAATGTGAATGCGGCATCGGGGGGAGAGACGTGAACGCGAGACAGATGGGGATTTGGGGTTAATGGAGAGGATGAGAGGATGGGAGGAGGGAGAGGAGGAGGGAGAGGATGAAGATGAATAATGATCACACCCAATCTTGAAGAGCATAGGAGGCAGGAGAAGGAGGAAGAAGAAGAGAGGGGTGGAAACGAAGGAAAAAGGTGGAAGAGTGAGAGAAAGACTTGAGTCGATGGGGTGTAAAGAGAGGAGGAGGAAGAGGAAGAGATAAGACAATAAATAAAGAAGTGGGGGGGGGGGAGCTAAGTAAGGATCACTTGAAAGTATAATTTCATCAGAATCCGTTGGAGGAGAACGCTATTGATCACTGCAAATCATAAAGAACAGCTTGTCCTCGCATTCATAAGAATCCATTGTTGTTTTTATTTTATTTATCCATTGTCGTAGACAGATGGAGCGGCTGAGTGATGATTTATGCCCTAGATTGTTTTATGATTTTCACAAGGAGGGAGGAAGCTGTGGCGCGCGCGTGTGCGTGTGCGTGTGCGTGTGTGTGTGTGTGTGTGTCATGGTTGGATTTCCACTGTTCGGCTGCAGCACTTTTAAAGTCGATTTTTTTTTTGGCAGTTATGAAACGTTGCGTTCACAGATTTCAGAATCCTGTGCTTTTTTGTTGAAAAGTCAGTTGAAAGTCAGCATAATACGCTACTTTTTGAGTGGAATAAAATATAAAAGTTGCTTCAACATCAGTCGTAGCTGGATTTTAAGATGCCATGCAGGCCTGTGTGTGTGTGTGTGTGTGTGTGTGTGTGTGTGTGTGTGTGTGTGTGCTGAATGTGTGTTCCCATCTGCATGGCTTTCTGTCTGTCTGGCCAATTAAGCGGCTGCTTTTTTTGACGTTCTGGTTTTAAGGCACACTTTGTTGTCAACCTTCCCATAATCCTTTTTTTCAGGCAGCATCTTGTCTGACTCATGATGGCAGCTAGCTGGCCAGAAACCTCTCTCTCTCTCTCTCTCTCTCTCTCTCTGGCTTTCCTCTTATTCCCTCCATCTTTCTCTAATTCGCACTACATTCCCCCCTTCCCTCTCCCACCTCCTAAACAGCCTTCTTTGTTCCAGCTCTCTCACACAATACCGTCTCTTTGTGTCGTTTCCAGTAACTTCTCCCCTCTCCCTTTCGTTCCCGGGCCCTCCCCTCTCTCCCTCTCTCCCTCCCCATCCCTCGCTCCGAGTGAATTATTAATGTTAGTCAACTTATGATGGGTGTCGACGCAGGAATTGAGCCGCGTACAAAATGTTGATTTATTACAACGCTGCCCCCTCGACCTTTTGCTTGCTGTTGAAAACAACTTGGCGTGCGGCAAACTCTTTCACCTGAACCCCTGTTCCTTACACTGTCATGCGAAAATTGGTGTCGACACGGAAAATGAGCAGCATTCAAAATGATAATTTGTTTCAATGCGGCTCCTTTGACCTCCTGTTTGCTTATCATCACAACAACTCTGCATAAAATAAACGGCTTCGTCTAAACGCCCTCCTTTCTCTCTCTCTCTCTCTCTCTCTCGTCTTTCTCTTAAGTGGATGACACATGGACAACAATTTTATGCGCCCTACACGTGTAATGGTGCCTTCAGCAGGTATAGAAATGTGCAAATGAGACAGTATCGATGTGAGTAGTGGAGCAGGATATAAGGAAGCATAGTACAATGAAAAAAGATGCTGATGATAGTCAAATTTCCCATCTGCATTGCCGCAAAAGTATCATTGCTTTTTTTCCATTTACATATGTAGCCATTGTTGGAGTTCCACTTCTTCTCTTCTCTTCTTCTCCACTGCTTGACTTGATTTAGAGGAATTTGGATGCATCAACGTTTGCTCACAAGTTCCAAGGACTGGTCTGCTAGTTGATTGAGAGACATTCGAGTTTTGTTTTAGAATATACTGATTTGGTTCTACTGCCTAACACTCAAAGAATTACCTGCTCTACTAAGAGAGACACTTTTTTGCAGTCCTTGAATGGATAGTTTGGGCACTTTTAAGAGGAGAATTTTAAGTGCGGTCAAACAAACTATAAAGTTTCACAGGCTCATTTGTTGAACATATAGGAATTTCTGTTTGCTGTTAAGCAGTGAAGGTCCTCAATAAAGGCAGTTTCACTGGCGATGCTTCTATTCCATATCTCGTCTTCCACGCTTTCACAGTCGGACCCGGTTTCGTGCGTCTATGTAATTACAAAGTCAATATCTAATGTTTAGAAAGCTTACACACAAAGTGAAAGGAACTCATGGCCTTTGTGGATGCGTTGCCTAAAATGGAATCAACTGTAACTTCGCACAAATGCATATAAAACTAAAAGCCACTCTGTTTGTCTTCCGGGTTTGATTTTCCAACAAAATAGCACGTGAATGCAACAGCCAACTTGGAAGTCCCAGATGTCGGACCTCCTCACCAGCGCATGAATGCAGCATGATGGCTACAAAATCGGTAAACGTCTAATGACAGAAATCCAAGATCCGGATCACCACCAAAATTGAATCAACTGATAGGTCCAAGTCCTATCTTTCCACCAAATTTGAGATATTTTGTTCATAATCAGACCGACACTTACTTCCAAAGTCTACGCAACCAATCAGATTATTTCTGCCTCCAGAGCAGCTCTGCCTCGGAGAAATGTTTGTAGAACTAAACCTCCAATCTGCACTTCTCTAATGGCTACAACTCAGTTCTAATGCAGGATAATGCACAGAGTAGGATTTATGCAACGGCTACCACAGTATCCCTCTCTCTGTACTCCTCAATATGACATTAGCGTCTCTCTCTCTCTTTCTCCTCTAACTCTTCCCCCACTCCACTTCCATCTCTCAGTTCATATGTACTAACACAATTACACAATTATTGGGATCCCTATTCATCGCCTGTCCCTGTTCACTCACCCTTCCTCTAGAAAGGCTAATGTATGGCTTTAGTCCCATCTCCTAGAATTAACTTCCACTCTTCCCGCCGTTGCCTTCCTCCTACTTGACATTTCCGCCGTTTCCTTTCATCTCACTCGCTCTCGTCATCTGTTTGTTATGCATCCGTGTGACCACTCGGCTTCCCGGAGCTACTCACCCTTACAATACAGGGGGAGATAATGCACAGGTTTGAATCCCTCACCTAGAATTAACTTCTCTTCCTCTCTCCATTTCACTTCTTCATTTGCTCTCTCTCCTTTGCGGCCCTCGCTGTTTTTCTCTCTCTCTTCCGCTCCGTCTCGCATAGCAAAGGCGGTCCGCGTAGGGTTTCCCCCCCCTAAATATATTATGGTCACATGAATTTATTATGGGATTGTTAGATGCTTTCAGTCTGAATATTCTGTTATTCCCTCCTCCCTATCGCTTCCGATATAGCAACGCGGCAGTCGCTTAGCGGGCTAGCGGAAGAGAAAGGAAAGTTCAACGTGGAAAATTCCCAAAGCGGTCGGAAAGAAAGCACCGAGCGGATCATGAGGACGAGAGTTTGGAACGCAGACAGTTTGCCACTACTTTCATGTGTCATCTGTCCTAATTTAAACAGTGATTTATTAATGGGGGTTTTCTGCAGATAGCATTTTTAATACGACAGTAACGTTGCTATGTGCTTCGTGGCTACCCGCCCACTCCCTCACAGAGGTTAATGTGGGGGTTTGAATTCCCCGCTCGCTTGAATTAACTTTGTTTCCTCTCCACCTCTCTCACATATTCCCTTTTTTTTCTTCTTTCCCTTGTCTCTTTTCTCCATTCCGGTTTCCCTCTCTCTTGCATATTAATGTGAGTGGGATGTTGCTCGGTGCTGTGTGTGCTCACCCATACGCTCTAGGGGCTAATGGGTGAGTTTAGCGACTTCCAATAGAATTAGCTTCTCCACTTCTCTCCTGCTGTCTAACTCATACCAGACAGGTCATTGCCCTGTACAAAACTTCCCTGTACAAAAAGTATCCGGTAATGTAGTGGTAAGTATAAAGGTAGATAAGCTATGCCCTTCAGTTGATGATCGTTGTAAGGCAAACATCCATCAGTATAAACAAAAAACAATGATATTTTCAGAAAAGTGTTGTTTTTTCCTTTAAAAAGTAACTAAACCACAAACCCAAATCTGTGTAAAGCCTGACACCTAATGGTCAAAAGCATGCTACTGAACTGGCCATCTGCTATTGGCTCATCTTTGGTGCCAGGTGACATCACCTTCTGTAGAGTACAACAGGTAGTGACATGACCTGGCACCAAAGATCAGCCAATAGCAGATGGCTATTTCAGTAGCATGCATTTGACTATTAGAGGCTTTATGCAGATTTGAATTTGGGTTTTAGTTTCTCTTTAAAAGATTCATCATGAAGTACAGTCAGCCTAAAAAGATGGTAAACTCTTTTCTGCAAATATAAATTTGGGTAAATTGAGTTTTTTTTCCCTACATTACACGCATTTTTGACTCTTTTCACACTGATAACCTGTTTTTGACAGTGCTTTAGGAATAATTTGGCATCATTTTGTGGTTCTGATGCTTTTCTACGCCCAATGCACACAGTCAATTACAGCTTTTACTTTTAAAATCATACAGTAGGCGGCTCTCAGTGGTTTGCATCGGCCCCACAGTCATAAAACGTAGCACACAGGGAGCCGTGTAACTTTGCAGGGCGAGACAGCAGAGCTATTCCTTTTGTCGTCTCTGTCTCTCGCTCTTATTTTTTCAGAGTATATTATATTTCATAGCAGCAGTATTCAGCTGCGTGATCGTGTATTATCTTTAATGAAAGTGCGTTGTTGTTCTGTGCTGTGTCTACTCACCCGTACACTTTAGGGGCTAATGTGTTTGTTAAGCTACTTCTCACTTTCTCTCCTCCACGTAATGCCTTGTTTATGCTACTGCACCATCCACATTCATTACATTTATTACATTTATGCACAGTGTTGGGCTTGGTAACCATTACAAGTATTATATTACTGAGCAATAATTGTTACACTACTTGTTATATGACTTTTCCATTACACCCCAAAATTAATGAATGCATCCTATCTCCCCTTTAAAAGCAGGATAACTCTGTTACCTCTCCTGTGAATGATTAGATAAACCAATTAGATTTGATATCCAACGTCATCCTTTTGCTCAATAAATCAAAGCAATGAGAATACTTCCACTCAAAGAACCACTCAGAGAAAGTCAACTTTTCTGCTATTTCTCATTTAACCTAGCTCAGTGTGTGCCAGTATCAAGTGGAAGGACGTGGACTGATTAATTACACTTCAATCTGCAATTTGAGATTGATAACAAAGGTAGCAATTTGTGTTTTTGATGAGTAACTGTATTAATATCATGGTAACAAACTTCTTTCACCAACTTACCCACAACCCTGTGTGCACAGGATTAAGCAGTCGAATAAGATGTACAACATGTAGAACAACAAACTCACACACAACTTACATTATAGCTTTGTCTTTTTCTTTCTCTGTTTTCTGTCTCTTCTTTTTCTCCTCGGCTTGTGTTTCTTTGTATGTGAATCTAAGTGTATGTTGCTGCTTTGTCTCTGTAACTAGGCCTAGCCTACTTAACTATATGCTGTGGGTGATATAGAATTATACACACATACGCACTTTTTGTCTCATTGTTAGCCATTGGAGAAGTGCCATTCACTCTGTATCTGTACTGCATTCACGCTAAAGGCTTTTATGAAGGAAAGTGTACACATATACCCCAGATAAGAGCATGCCTACAATTACACAATTATCTCTCTTTTAGCAATCTTTTGTCTGTGTTTGAATGCCTACAATGTTTGTGAAATCACTGAAAAAAAAATGGGGAGATGGTCAATTTTTTCCCTAACAAAAACATCTAACTCTCTCTCTCTCTCTCTCTCTCTCTCTCTCTCTCTCTCTCTCTCTCTCTCAGTTTCTCTCCATATGGGAGGATTGTCGATTTGGATCGTCGGGGCTGTTAGGAATGTTTTGTTGACTAGACAGCCATATTGTTTTCTGCGAGAGCAAATTGAGGGCCAATTGTTCTACTTTTTGGATAATCTCTGTCTTTCTCGACCCCCCCCCCCCCCCCCCCCCCCCCCCCCCCCACCGCCCCCCAACACACACACACACACACACATTTTTTTCCATTGTTCACGGTGGCTGTGTTTGGAAAGAAGGCCTTCTGCATAAATGTGCCCAAGGCTGTACAATCAGCACTTAAGGACAGGAAAATGCTTTTATGTCTGTTCCCCCCCACCACACACACACACACACACACACACACACACACACACACACACACTTTACAGAAGAGCAAGATCAGATCTCCAAAACGATGTGTATTGCCCTTAAATCAGAGAATACATTTGGAAGCTGGCGATTGCTGAACATTTTGAGAAAAAAGGCCTTCGATGTTTTTAGAGGCAGTCACCAAGCTTGCATCGCAGATTTGTCTTCTGTACTTGTTTTTTAATAATGATACTAATCTGAGCAAACACGGCATTAACATAACAGAACACACAGCTCAGCTGCCATCACAGAAGCGTGCATACCTAATCTCGCAAACAGATTTGTATGTGTTTGAGCTCAGTGTGTGACTTTGTAGTCCATGCACTCTGAACAAAAAGGGTTTTATTTAGAACCAGTAAATGGTTCTTTAGGCTTGTACCATAGCAGGTGCAATAAAGAGACTGAAAGTAGCAAAACGGTGACTTATTAATATGAATTGCCACAGTTTATAACTTTAATATGTTTCTAGCTGAGCTGATGTGCGTATGTGCGACTAATGCCGTGGCCAGACGGAGCCTCACACACACACACACACACACACACACACACACACACACAGCTTTTCTCTGTGTCATTACTACAGAAGAGCCATGGTGTAGTTTCCTAGTACTCGACAATCGTAAGCTGTTGGGCAAAAATGTGATTGCTCCGCTGATGTTTTATTACAGTGATTTGGTTGGGAACATTTGAGTGTGTTTTAATGGAATGGTGTGTGTGCAAGAGAGTGTGTGTGAATGCACAGCTATGTGTTTGTGTCCCTGTCTGCACATACTGTACACATTATGTTTGCATGTATTCAGCTACAAACATAGGAATGGTATCTTTGTATTAAATAATGACAGAGGAATTAAACACACACACACACACACACACACACACATACATCAAAACCTATGCAAACAAATAAACAGACACACTTAAACACATACACACTTGCACATATACAAGATATGCATACGCTCACACACTCCTCTCACATACACAAACAGAGAAACACACCTCACACGTGTCCTGTTTTAATGAGTACGCACACAAACACACACATTCATATGCACACACTCCTGCCATTCTAATGAAATGAACAAGCACACACACACATGACTGAACACAAATGCAGAGTACACACACACATCCTATTCTAAGGAATCAACATACACACACACACACACACACACACACACTTGTGTTATTCAAATCAGCTCCAGTTGATTAAACCCGTCACATCAGGCCTGTCTAAACAGAGCAAAGATGAAGGGAGAGGGGGAAAAAAAGATGAGTGAAAATCAAAGAGAGAGGGAAAAAAGTATGACAAGCTGTCCTTCACCTCTATCGGTGATTGAAGAGATCAGAGGGAAGGGAAAAGGCTGGACATACACACACACACACACACACACACTCAAAAATGCTTTGAATTCCTGTTGCCTGAAAACCTTTCAGGCAATTAGTAAATTTGAGCAGTTATTCATTTTCAAGGTTGAAAAGTTGAAAAAGAGACAAAAAGCGAAGGTTCCAAAAAGGATGTGAGCGTTTGTATGCATGGGTGAGTGTGCAACTGTGTATTTTCATATACACATGTTGCCGTAAGTGTGTGTGCATCCATGCATGTGTGTGTTCGAGTCCCGGTGGACCGGGTGACGCACGTCTTTTCATCATAACGTTCGCAGAATGAACGTGGGAGTGAATGAAGACCGAGAAAGGAGAGGGAGGGAGGAATAGAATGAGGCTAATTGAAATAAAACTTTTTAAAGCTTACAGGAGAATTAAAATTCCACTTTCAGCTCTCACTTTCTTTATGTTCCTCCTGGCTCGCTCGCTCTCTCTCTCTCTCTCTCTCTCTCTCTCTCTCTCTCTCTCGCTCTCTCTCTCTCTCTCTCTCTCTCTCTCTCTTCTATACCTGGATGCTATTAAACGTCCTCATGGAGTGGTAAAACCGATTTTTACAAATCTAGTCTGCTCTTTATTGAGCGATATCTAATTAACAAAAGGAAGTAAAAGTTGGATTATCGTGAAAATTTTACTTTAACTGTGAATCTTCACATCTTGGCTGTGATTTTTTTCCTATAATCCTCCTCTCATATTCAATTCAATTCACTTTATTGGCATGAATGGTAGTCAACCGTTATTGCCAAAGCAGAACAATGAACAATAATATATATATAAAATATGTAAAAGAGGGTACAATTAGATAATTCAATTCAATACAATCTAATGACTTGTATTAAACAAAGAAATGTAATAATATAAAAGAAAAAGAAAATTACAAAGTAAATAATCAAACAATGGTCATAAAGGTGAAATATAATATGTAGTTATATTTCACCTTTATGACCATTGTTACTAGATTTGTAATTAATTGGAATGAATCAATTATTTTAAATTAATTAAATTATATCTTACTATTCAAATGAACTTAGAACTTAGATGTCACACAATGGAAGAACTAACGAACTAACTTTATTCATTTATTAGTTTGCATGGACTGCTGATACAGTGATGTGTGGTGATATATACTTTATATAGCCTAAAGCTAACACATACATTTTATAATAAAGCACATTGCTGTATTAGCAGTGCTGCTATGAAATCACACGATGATGAAGTTTATCCATCAGAACCTGTAATTGTACAGAATTGTCTACTTATTCACTTCAAACATTCAAAACACACCTTATCCACATATTTATACACACATGTATTTTTAGCAACATTTCAAAAGCTCACTTGAATTTACTTGATAGATGGATGGAAATAGCACTTCTATCTCTCCCTTCCTCTTCCTCTCTCGTTCTCTCTGTGTTCAACTACCAAGCATCTACCGTCTCTATCGTTAGCCGCTCTCTCACGTCTGTAATGAGCGCTGATGAGGGCCGTCCTGCCGGTGTCTGATGAGACGTCGTCATCCTCGGATCTGTTTTCGAATGTCAACACACTTTGATTTCACTTTTGTCAGTTTGCCTTTCCATCTGTCTCCGTCTAAATCTCAGTCTGTCTGTCTCTGTAGGTCACTGTGGGGCTTTCAATGCATCTGTCTTGTGGAGCTATCTAGCACACACACACACACACACACACACACACACACGCACACAGGCACATAATCCTTCCCCCCTTTCCCTAATAACATATGGAAAATGTGTCTCACAATGATTTGTCTCTCTATTACGTTGGCATGTGGACCTCAGAAGATAGCAGAAACCACACACACACACACACACACACGCAAACTCTTTTTGGGATTTGCAGGCTTTTGGAGGAGCGGAGAAAAGAACGATGATATTGTTTGACAAAGTTGGAGCGAACAGATGACAAATGTGTCCCCAGACTGGAGGCAGGGCACAGTGTATATTGACTGCACAAACGCATGGGGACCACAAAGCTAATATTTCTCACTCGCTGTTCCTGGATTGGCCTGTCTGTTGTTGTTTACTTTAGTGTCTGTGTGTGTGTGTGGGTGTGTGTGAGTATGTGTGTGTGTGTGTGTGTTAAGACAGAGACACAAAGCAAGAGAGAATGGCAGAATATAGCAGTCCACCCACTGCTCCAATCACTGTTTGTATTGTACTTGGAGTATGCTAGCTGTGGGGTTGGCTGGCTTAGTGCTTCTGGGTTAGCGTGGGCTCTAGCTGCAATGTGGAGAAAAAAATAACAATCAAAAAACACTACCGGGTAGGAATCTATCAAGGAATATCGAAGACCGCCTGCTCCACAGAACTTGAATGGATAGAACGGTCTTTCCCATTCAAATCAATGTTCCTGGACGGTTGGAGCGGCAGCTGTTTTTACTGTTGGGCTAGCTTCCATATAAACCAACTTACAGCATGTCGCTGAGGTGAGAGGTTTTACAGCAAGGACCAAAGCGGTGGAAAACTGGCTTTGCAGCTGAATTAAGTTGTCACTCATGCCACCAATAGGTGGAGCTCTTTTACAAGTTGCTACTGTCTGTTTAGGTAGGTCAAAAGTTTTGACATCTGCACAGTGAGTAGAAGTAGGCCTATAGTTGAGTTTCAGCCGATGTCCGTTAGCTGTTTGAAGTTAGCGAATGCCAACTTTTCTTCTCCACTAAAGCTAGGCTGAGCTACAATAGTTTATAGCATTTAAGAGGCTATATTTGTTTGATGATGCTTACCAGCTAGGTTTGCTAATATGATGATTTTGACGAGAAGAGCTAACGAAGGGAAACACAATCTTTGATAAAGCTACGTTAGCCTTGTCGCTAACGTCAGCTTTCAGTTTTGACAGTTTGCTAACAGACGCATCTGCACACTTCTCAAGCAAGTGTGACAGACTTTACAGCCTTATGCCCGGTGTTGTCACCATAGGTACTAACCCTTGAACTTCCATCGTTGCCATTTTATGTTGTACTAGCCAAATTCCATAGCAAACAGTGGAAGTACCGTTCTATCCATTCAAGTTCTGTGGCTGCAACAACAGTTGAGTAAAAGTCTCAGCACAGTGGAGACTGTAACTGCAACTGCAACTCTGTTGTCCCACTACTGGCTTTGTTTGTATTTTTGTTTCATTGGATTAAAGACAGCTTTACAAAGTTTGGTAATGTTTTTTTCATATTTTATTACGTTGGTAATGTTTGCCATGAGACCTGTATTTTGAAAGACTATGGATGATGAAAGTTGCTAAAAGCTTACTTTATATGTACACGCCAAAGTCTTCAACCATCTTTACTGAATATACTTAAACTTTTAATGGCCACATAAATTCTGGATTGAGCGTTTACATGGTTGTAATTTTAAAGTAATACTCAACAACATTGTCATTTGTTACTCTCCATCGTTGAGTGATATAACGTAATAGTGATTGGGCCTGTAGCCAGATCACCAAAGCTGCAGACAAAAAAAAAAAAAAAACACAGCTATGAGCGCTTAGAACCAAAGATGGAGACCAAATAGAAATAAAACAAGGATTACGACTTTAATATCATGTCACTACATTTTCTCTTGGCCACCGGGAACCTTGGGACCTCTGAGCCTGAAATCAGTGTGATACATTTCCACACTTGCATAAACAGTTTAATACAAAGCCACAAGGCGTGTACAGATATGGACTCTCTCTCTCTCTCTCTCTCTCTCTCTCTCTCTCTCTCTCTCTCTCTCTCTCTCTCTCTCTCTCTCTCTCTCTCTCTCTCTCTCTCTCTCTCTCTCTCTCTCTCTCAACCTGTCTGTGACCAGTTCCTGAATGTGACTGGGACAATAAATTCAGCCTTGGGGGCATTTTCCGCTATTCTGCCGTGCTGCCTCTCGTCCATATTTGACTAAGGGGATTCGGTAATGGCCTCTCCCAGCATCCCATAACCAAATACAGTTTCCAACAGCGGCTGGCACATAGCATGACTGGGTAGGCAACCGAGACGCCGTTATGGCTCTAACACAATGCCATTATCGCTGTTACACAGTGCTAATGCTCTCTCTTGCTTGTTCTCTCTCGCCACACACACACACACACTAAAACTGTGTCTCTCAGGAAACTAATGGGTTGTGTTCCTAGAAAGACACAGATACTTAAGAGCTGGTTAGGGGCCTTACACAGATGGTGTGCGTGTGTGTGTGTGTGTGTGTGTGTGTGTGTGTGTGTGTGTGTACACGTGCTTATGCATGAGAGCACTCGGTCGGTAATTTTTCAGCACATACTTGTCCTTGTGTGTGTCTCTTTGCATATGTGTATTAATGGTTCCTTGCATATAAGAGTGTGTGTGTGTCTGTACAAAGCAATGATCCTAAGCACTGTGTGTATGGAAAGGACACAGATAGCAAGCTGGCTTTCCAAGTCTAGTCTTAACTCTCAATTTTCCATACACAGTGTGTTTGCATATGTGTGTGTGTGTGTGTGTGTGTGTCCCAAGCTGTTGCGTTGGCCATACTGTTCCCCAGCACACTGTCTGCCTGTGTGTCCCCGCCTTCCGTGTGGGTGTGCATGTGTGTTGCCAAACGATGCATTTTGGCATCACACACATACATGCATTCACACGCTACACACTCGCAGGCCCCGTGGAGGCTAGAGCAGTAATCCATTACAACAGGCTGTAGTGGGTTTTCAGCAGCACTAAGCACTGGGCTCAGAGCAGCACAGCAGCCCTTACTGGTGTTACTAATGTCCGCACACACACACACACATACACACACACAGGCAAGGACATCGACAAATGCAAAGACGCTGTTGCAGGTGCAAGTACGCATACACACACTGTAGATCACATATTTTCACGGACTCAAATGCACACACACACACATCCTCAAAATACAGGATTTTTCCACAGTCTCCATCAGCGTAATTGTGCTCCTGCGTGTGTTTAATGTTTAAATAGGGGACTGGGAGCAGGCACTGGGACCAGCTGTTTAGCCCGGAGCACCTCCCCTGTCTGTCTGGATGACTCTGCTTAGCCCTGTTCCCCACTGGTGGTTAGAGAGAGAGAGAGAGAGAGAGAGAGAGGTATTTCACCCTGATCTCTCCAGTGTTTCTATATGGCTCTGCACTAGCCCAGTCTGGGTAATGCACAGTACAGTAGGTCCTTGTAGACCAGCGATTCAATGATGCGAATCTAATTTGCATGTTGAATCTGCCGTCTGTTTGCCGTCTATATGTGCCTTCTGATACCCATTTAGCGAGACATGGGGCTGCTTGGGAAAGTTAGGCAAATTGAGTTGACAATTTCAACGGTAATCTTGTTCTCTGCAACGATGGCTCTGCATTTGGCTTTTGGACGAATCATTTTGCTCTTCTGGGGCAGAGGTTTTGCACGTTCTTCTCCATGTTCTCCTGGGCTTTCCCTCCACAGTCCAAAGACATCTCACTCAGGTGGATTGGAGGCTCTGAATAGCCCATAGATGTGAATGGAAGCGTGATTGTCTGTATATCTCACCCAATGCATGCTGGGATAGGCTCCAGCCCCCCCATGACCCTGAATTGCAGTAAAGCGGGTAAAGAAAATGAAATGAATGAATTTTCCTCTTCTTTCAAATTGTTCCTTTTTTTCTTTTTTGCAGCGTGGCATTTTCAATTAGGAACAAAAAAAAAATCATCTATTTATCTGAGTAAAATCCTGACTTTTCAGTCTCTGGGCCAAATTTCACAGTTCTCTGAGCCAATCTTGCCAGATAATAAACAGATAGAGCGGCTAGGTAGTCCGACCGAATTCAGCATTCAGGTCCAATTGTCACGCACTGAGGAGGAAATCACCATGGCCCGGTTTGTGGGGGTCTGTGTGTGTGTGTGTGTGTGTGTGTGTGTGTGTGTGTGTGCTTCTGGCGTGTCGGAAATGAGCTGAAGCAATAATATGTTCTCGCTTCGAGTGTATATTGGTTTGGATGGCATGCCCAGGCATAATGAGTACTCCCTACCACACTTTCCCTGATGGATGAAGGGAGGAGAAGGAAGAGAGAGAGAGAGAGAGCCATAAATGGAGAAGACACATATAGAGTTGAGGATTTTGCATGTACTATATGCATTCAACTTATGCTCTGTACTCTGGGAGATATTGACTATATTCAGCCCAGAGAGAGATGAGGTCCATAGAGAGGGAGTGGGTGGATGACAGCATGATACAGAGGGGATAAAGAAAGAGGGAGATGATTACTGAGGCCCATGCTGTATGTATGAAGTATATGTAAACACTGACCTGTGGCCGGACTGTGTCTTAGTCTAGTCTACTATAGCACAGCATAGTATAGCATGGCATAGTCTAGTCTAGACTTGTGTAGA
The DNA here is from genome assembly GCF_048128805.1 of Centroberyx gerrardi. Classification (NCBI taxonomy): domain Eukaryota; kingdom Metazoa; phylum Chordata; class Actinopteri; order Beryciformes; family Berycidae; genus Centroberyx; species Centroberyx gerrardi. The sequence goes on along the minus strand of NC_135999.1, from coordinate 3,393,187 downwards.
ATAGTCTAGTATGGTATAGAATAGTGTAATGTTGTTTAGTATATAGTTAATTATAGCGTAGTATAGCACATTATAGTATAGTCTAGTATAGTATGGTCTGGTCTTGCCTTGTCTTCTCTAATGGAAAAATCACTTCCAACGTGTTTAACCTCTTCAGTAAAGGCAAAGAAAAAACAGTATAGTATAGCATAATATAGTTTAATATATAGTATATTATAATTTAGTATAGCACATTATAGTATAGTCTAGTACAGTCTATCTAGTATAGTATGTTCTCGTCTTGTCTACTCTAATGTAGTATGGACTCCTAATGGTCAGATTTGGCGGGAAATCTGCTGTATTACTTTACAACACAAAGGGAGATCGCTTTATGGCACAAAACAGGAAGAGGGCGCTGTTCTTCCAGAGCAAACAGAGCTAAAGATTTCAGAGTTTCTCACAATGGCAGATGGTGGAAGGAGTGAAAGGCTGATAGAAAAATCTCTTCCAACGTGTTTAACCTCTTCAGTAAACACAAAGAAAAATAAATGTGTGACATGAAGCAATGGGGTTTACAGGAAATGCGGTCTTAATTTACAAAAGCACTTGGATAGAGGCTACCAATCGTCTCGACCATGGTCTATGGTAATTATACCAAGTTTTGACAATTAATTTGACAGTGATGCATTGTCAAACATAGCACCTTTAATATTTAATATGCTAAGCTCAACCCATATACAGGCCCTGATCATGTGATTTGTATTATCAGCTATGAGGAAGAGGAGACAAAACACAAAGAAACAAAAGAGTCTGCTTTTGCTGTATGGCCGATAAAGGGGAAAAGCTGAGAGACATGGGCTCTAGCTAATTTGGGCCAACTTTTCCTTGAGCTGAAAGTGTTATTGCCATTCTTAATGAAAATCATAACTTGGGGCTAAAAGATTGGAGTCAAACAACTTTTATCTGCTGTAGTGAGCAATTTGGGGCGAGGGGTGTCAAGGGGAATGGTGTCCATGTAAAAAAATTGTTAAGTCTAGCCTTCTTGAAGCTGAAGTGTATGAGGAAATGATAATTAACCTCCTCCCTATCCTCCTTATTAAATGCCAACAAAACATCCACCGTTAATATCCCAGAGTTCACTAGGGGAGGGACGGAATGGTTGATGGGAACGGAAAGAGGGGAGCACATCTGGTGTTAGAATACACCCACTGAGACACTGAGAGGTTTATGGGGCTACACTGATTAGGACACACACACACACACACACACACAGAGGATCAAATTTTAATCCAGGTGGCAAGAGGAAGAGGGCGCATCATAAATCACTTTGTGCGTGTGTGTGTGTGTGTCTGTGTGTATCCACTTGCTGGTGTACCTGTATGTGTATGCGCTTGACTGTACAGGGTAGTGGGTGTTTGATTGTATTCAAATGCGTGTGTGTGAGTATGTGTGCTTGTGCCTGTGTGTATATGTTTTTGTGTGTGTGTGTGTGTGTGTGTGTGTGTGTGTATGTGTGTGTGTCTGTGTCAGGGTTAAGATGGCTCCTACTGTCATTCTGATTACAATAGCAGAAAGCAGATAATGAAATTGCCTCCTGTCTCAATCACACACTAATTAAACACTGGAAGATAACAGCAGAACGGTGTGTGTGTGAGTGTGTGTGTGTGTGTGAGTATGTGTGTGTGTGTGTGTGTGTGTACTCCTGAAGTATGTCTTTCCTGGCCGTAGACCTTCTCTTAACCTTCAAACAAATCTATACTGTGTGTGTGTGTGTGTGTGTGTGTGTGTATGTGTGTGTGTGTATGTGTGTGTGCGAACTGCAATATTAACAAGTATGCCTTATTTCTTCCCCAAAATGTAACCTTGAAATAAATCTAGACTGTGTTAGCCACAGCCATTTCCATGTTTACATTTACATTTAATTCATGTACATTATATTGCATTTCCATATTCGCTCCAGGAGACTTGTATGTAGTCCTGCAGTTAGTAGCATAAGTTTTGGGAGTTTTGAGCTGAAGCCTACTGCTTTGCTGGGGTCAATATTTTAACATAATTTAACATGGAGGCCAATGAAAGACTCACAAGCTTGCAGTCTGTTCTTTTGCTTTATAATCGTCTGTTAAAGTCAAACGCGTATCACACTGTAGATCAAGTGCAGAAAGTTGAGCTCATTGTCCCTATTCTTTTGCTTTTGACTGCAGATGGGTAAAGCTCCCAGGGTACCCATTAGTAGCTAGAGAGGCAGTAATGAAAAGCTGGAGGGGGTCCCAAAAAGTCTAGATTAAGCACTTGCCACTTTACACTGCATGGGCGTAAAATAATAGGTTCCCGTAATTGCTCTGGACACTTTAGGGGGGGTTGGTTGGTACGGGTCCTGAGAGATTTAATGATACAGCTGGAGCACTGAAGTTCAGTCTTGGTCTTTAGTCGGCTCTGATTTAGTCTCTGTTGGGTTCGTCTCAGACAGTTTTTTTTTGTGTGAAAGATTCTGCGAGATCAAGATTCTCTGAGATCAAAGTAGATGATGTTTTTTAAACCTTAAAGGAGACGGTCGGAGATATTCTGACACCCCATTTGGACTCATTGTTAGCAGCAATGGCAGCTCACCGTTTCGACAGCTGATTCGGGAACCAATATTCTCTGTGGGTCCAAGTGCTACAGGTATGCAAGAGACAAATTATATATAGGTCCAAAATCGCTGAACTTATCCTTTAAGATAAGAGAAAGTCGACTGAGCACGTTTCTTCTTTTCCGGCAACGTCGTGCTTCACATTCAAGCCACCTTCAGACTTGGAAGCTGCCCAGAACAACCACAGTCTTCATCTGGTGGCCTTTTGGGGGGGGGTTCAGGTTCCTTGCTCATGAGCATCTCAACAGTAGTTGTTGAGGAAGGGGAGAGCTTTACCCATTCACTTTCCCCACCCACATTTTTTCCAGCTGGTCTTTGGTCTTCAGCCAGTGACTTTCTGATCATGAGCCCACTTCTCTAACCTCTAGGCTTCCGCTGTCACCCACTTAAAGTGTAACTAAACCCCAAACCACCTGATGTCACCACCTGTTGTACTCTATAGCAGGTGACATCACCTGGCACAAAGACCAGCCAATAGCAGATGGCCAATTCAGTACCCTACTCTTCACCATTAGGTATCAGGCTTCACCACAGATTTGGGTGGGGATTAGTTACTCTATAATCTAATAATCTAATAATGAGATAAGAAGCAGTCTTTGTTTCGCGTTACCTTGAACTCCAGTGTTGTCGTGCTACAGACCAACTTAATGGCAGGCAAACTAAGTTGGAGTTGCTATTTGTGTGGGAGTGCATGCATAATGTGTACTGGATGCCTTGTTCTCTTTTTGATCTTGAGCACACACACAAATGGCACCAGATTACATGAAAAAAATGAGCTCAAAAGGCTGTGTAAAATGAACAGCCCAATTAATGAGATTTATTAATGATGCTTTAGAAATGGAGAGATTGGAAGAAAAACGATCATGTTTATCGTTTGATTTCCGCAGGGCACTGTTTTGTTTCTCTGTTCTCTCCTGATTCCGCTTCTGAGATTCAACTTTTAATAGGATGTTCCTCTGTCTCCGTGTCGCTGCCTGTCTGTCTCTCTCACTCCGCCTGTCTCGTTTCATCTGTCTTTCTCTCTCTCTCTAGTGTTACATAAGTTATACCAGTCCTTCATGCTGCTGCTTTTGTTCCTCAGCAGATACCAGACAGAGACACAATGTATCCTCCACAATCCTCCGAAAGGCTCGACACAGTACAGCTTACAGCCGTGGTTCTCTAACACTCTGGGTTTGCGACCCCTTAAAGCTGAACTCTGTAAAAACACACCTGTCTTATCAGTCGAAATAACAACTTGGGGCTGCAACAGAGCATAGCATGCCATCCCTACTAATTGAGATCCCTAAAATTCAAACCTTTTTGTCCAAATTAATTTCAGGTGCTGGATATGGTCACTGGTGGGAAATTGTCAGGGAGTGAACTACAAAACCATCTACTAAATAACAGCGAGCGAGCGTTGATCGTCTGTTGATAGAAAAGTGGACTCACTAACACTGGTTGAAAAGCTGTGAAAAGATTTGTGACTAAGAAGAACTTTAGGTCCAAGGAGTGTGCATTTTGTTATCATGTTACATGATTTCTGGGTAATGAAGTCCTTCAAACTTTCCAAAAAAGTTCAAACAGTTTATCTTGCTGCCACTTGGGGTCGCTGCAGTGCGAAGTTGCCTAGTGCAGCTTTAAAACGAAGGGAGGGGAAGGCCTACTTGTCGTTTTCAGCTGACATTTGCTTTTTCATCACTTTTCATCACGCAGAAGATGAGAAAATGCTAACAATGCTAACAACCCTAACGTCTAAAGGCTGATATGTATGTTTAAGTGATTTTTATATGAGCAGAAAGACAATAAAAGTTGCAGCTGTAAACTTTTGCATACATCTCAGAGCATATGTTCACAGTCATAGGGATTTTTCGGCATAAATTAACATCAGACAGCAAACAGCAACATACGTATGTTTAAAATATAAATCAAAATGTACTTCATATGAACAAAAAAGCGTTAAATAATGCCAGACTTTGCATGCTTTGCCATATCTCCAAAGACATATTCATACTAGCTCATACGGGCCTCACATGGGAAATTTAACAATGGTCGTTTAACATGTACATCCACATCCATTTTCTATGAAGAGACAAAATGATGAAATGTTGAAATCCATTTTACATGAAGAATTAAGAATACGGAGAGCTGCTGACTCTTTCATGCGTCGGGAACTCTCCGAGGACTTTCACAAAGCAGTACATTCTTGATATGACAGTGGTATGATAAAATATTGATCTGTTCATCTGGATGAGTTTTCTGTTTGAACAGGACAGATAGACGCTCTCAGATCTCTCTAAAGGGACTCCTCTGAATGGAATGACAGTGATGTGAAGTGATGTGCTAACATGCTGAAATGCCATAGACACGTTTTCTAAGTGATAAACTAAATTACAATAACAGCTAAAACCTTAAAATGACACTCTGCCTGTAGGTCGGACTACACCGATGAATTGTATTACTAAAACTTTGAGACAGCCTATTCCCTGTGTATTTTCGGTGTCCCGCAAAAACACTGACTCTCCAATTTTGCCAGTCGCCAGTTTTCATTGTAATTGATGGTGGACACTGTCTACCATGTCTAGTAAATGTACCATGGGACCAGCCAAAGCCAAACCACTGATACATATTATACACTGACAAAATTGCATGGGCATCAGTGGGGAAAATCACTGTGCTGTTTAATGTACTGTACATTTAAAATCAATCCATGTATGAATACTACGACAGTGGCTGCCAAAGACACCGCATACATTATTAACTTGCTGGAGGCACAGAGTGAATATTGGATGACAAAGCGGCATCAAATGGGAGAGAAGTTAGAAATATGCTGAGATGTTTTAAAATGTGAGCGTTTGCCTGGACAAAAAAAGCCGCCGACGCTGTTCGACACATCAAAAAGACGCAGCGTGGTGTCCGTGTACTTTAGAAACCTTGTTTCTCCGAGTTTTCCTTGTTTGTAGCAGAGTTGATAGGATGTCCTGTGGATTTGGAACGAACCACGCTAATGATCATGTGGTGTAAAGACCTCCAGGGGTTTGTGAGGGGGGTCCAACGGCTCCACAGCAAAATGGAATCCACTTGAAGTTATCCCAATAAGAGAATGTGTAAGAATGACTATTCTAATCATAGGTTTCACTCTCACCATTATCTCCCTATGTACAGTTTAGACAGCTATACAAGCCAATACTAAATCAGCAACAACATAAGCCTTCCCATATGGTTTCCTGGGACTAACTCTGTCTGTAGCCTAATGTGTGTCTATTTGGGACATGAAAACATTTGAGAGCCCCTGGTGTAGAGGACAACAGAATGGTATTAGATATAACAGAGGCTAGAAACATATTGAGATGTCTGTAAAACAGTCGCGTTTATGAGCCAAAAGACAGCAGCCGCAGCATCATTTGGCCCGACTAAAAAGGCGCAGTCTCAGTGTGGGACCGCAATGTCAAAATGCCGATGACTTTGTGATCAAAGTGTTGAAATGTTGAAATGCAGCGTGGCTGTCAGTGAGCGGTGTCTGGGTGAGAATCAATCACAGTCAACGACAGACACAGCAGCCTGTCTCAGCGGGCGCAGCGTGCACGGTACTTAATGATGGAATGACTAAAAATATATATATATATATATATGTGATGAAAGTAGGGCTTTGCTTTGGACAGTGATGTCCAAATGAATGAACAAAAAATGAAAACAAATTGTTGTCTGTATCCTCCCATGGCTTTTTGAACTGTTATCGTGCCAAAAAACAACAAAGAAAAATCCTGGAAGAAAAAAGTGCAAAAACCAGCTCACTATCTGGCCTTATACTGTAGATCAAGTTGGGCTGATGCAATATAATATGTTGTATATCAGAATAGTATATATATGTATATACTGTACGGTGTATAGTATAGTATAGTATAGTATAGTGTAGTATAGGATAGTATAGTATAGCATTGTATAGTATAGTATAGTATAGTTTAGCACAGTATAGTATAGCATAGTATAGTGTAGTATATTATAGTATCACTATATTAGAATTATAATAGTATATATTATAATAATAGTAGTAGTAATAGCAATAGTATATTAATTTCAGTTAAATATATTTTAATCAAACAGAAAAGGACAGCAGGCATCAGGCTCTTTTACATGTGACATTTATAAGAAGGAAGGAAGGAAGGAAGGAAGGAAGGAAGGAAGGAAGGAAGGGACAGAGGAAGGAGGGAAGGAAGAAAGGGAGAGTAAGGCAGGAAGGAAGAAAAGAAGGGAGGAAGGAAGGTAGGCAGGAAGGAAAAGAAGAGAGGAAGGAAGGTAGGCAGGAAGAAAAAGAAAGGAAGGCAGGAAAAGAAAGGAAAAGTGTAAAGGAGGAAGGCAAGAAGGAAGAAAAGAGGGCAGAGGGGAAAATAGGAAAAGTGAAAGAGAGTTTAGAAAAATAAAAGTAAAGGTATAGGATGCATCATCACAATTAAACATTCCAGCAGAGTACAGCAGCAACAAAACAGCGAGGAACGCTGCGGACAAACAAAAACATCCCTCCGACAAACCAGGATTAGTTTGATCCCTCCTGGATAAAGTGGAAAGGATGAAAGGACTTTAAACTGGTTAGTCAACATGCTTCGCCTGGGGCTAAAACAGGTGCATGAGACACACACGCACACACACACACACACACACACACACACACACACACACACACACACACACACACACACACACACACACTCCTAAATGATTTAGATGGGACATTGATTGAGTTTTACAAGCAACACAAGTGTGGATGCTGCACAATAGATGGAGGTGTCGCGTCTCGCCATGGCCCTGGGCTGGATACCCAACGCTGTTAGTGACACACACACATGTACACACACATACACAAACAAAAACTCACTCACACACACAGAGAAACAATTTATATGCTAACCAGCTAGAAATACCCCCCCCTCCGTTTAACTTTCAACAGGATTATCATAAAGTGTCTTTCACTTACTGTGTGTTTGTGTGTGTGTATGAGTGTGTGCTGGCCAGGGCTTTCCCATAAAGATTATTTCTCTTATAGCTGAGAGCCAAAGAAGGCCAGGAGCATGCAGACGGATCGATGAACACGGCTTTTACACGCCTGTTAACACATCTCTATCATGAGTTTAACACGGCGGCGAAGGCAAGCAGGTGTGTGTTCCCACAACTTGTCGATTTTACAATTAAAGGAGCTGATGAGAGGAAAGGAGGGAGGGAGGGAGGGAGGGAGGGAGGGACGCATGGATGGACAGGTAAATATTTGAGATGTTATTTGCTTTGTAAATTGTGCTGTCGGTTATATAGGAGTGAAAAGAGAGTGATTGGGTGCTAGAGGATCAGAGAAGGAGCGAGAGAGCGCGTCACATTTATTTAGTTTGAAACACAGAGGCAATCGTGACTGTCCTTGGAGGAGCGTTTGGATGGAGGGTTTCCTCAGTCTGTTGTTGGAGTGTGCGAGAGCCTCTCCTCTGCATTCCTCCAATGTGGCTGACCCTTGATAGTGAGACCCAGTCGCCCTGGCTGTCCTGGCTGTCTCGTTAGCCTTTGACCTACCTGGAAGACGAGTATAGGATTCTAAGCTAGAGTTTGCCCAAGAGGGTGTGTAGCTCAAGGACACCCAGGAGGGAGTGTGTAGCGGCGGGTATTATTATCCTCAGCTGCACTATGATGCACTGAGCATTCCGATAACCTGCCATCGGACGTCCCACGCTGGCCGTCCTGCATGGTAAGTGTTCGGGTGGAGGGTCCCTCTCTATGGTTCTCTATGGGTGGGAGTGCGTGAGGTTCTCCCCTACCGTCGGTCGCAGTTACTAAGGTACCATGAGACCGGTACCGGCTCTGTGACGCAAAAGTGCCCAGTCTCCCGGGACTGGTGGCAGATCGAGCTTGAAGGTTGGTTGGCGTGCAGTACTCAGGGGTCAGGGGGTCGGTGTATTCTGTAACAGTTCCATCAGCAGCTTCTGGGTTGGGAGCCCCGCCCAGGGCCAGTCCCCCGGGTCAACATCTTCCCTACCTGAGAAGTTGTGTGCTTATGGCAGGCAAAGAAGGAAGACCTCTGCAGATGAGGGACGTGGGCAGGGGGCCAAGACCTTGTCACACATCCTCGGCTTGTGTCCAGATGTCAGGACTTCGTGAACTCTTAGGGACATCAAGGTATGCGACCTTATGGTGGAAGAGGCCCAGGGTCATCTCTAGGAGAGGTACAAAAAGCTCAGGGTCGCCTCTCAGTCTGGGGATCTGAGAATTCCCAATGTAGCTATCGTCAGAGGTTTTGCGCTCATGGTTGACGTCACTGTAAGGTATGACCTGGCAGCCAGATATGCTGCGGAGAGGGAGAAGGGCAGCAAATATCGGCCCTTCAAGTCTGTGGTCCTCGCTGCATTGCCCAGGGTCAGGACTGTCAAGTTCTTTGGCTCCCCTGTAGGGACCAGAGGTGAGTGGCATCTTGGCAACGTGGTGGTTCTGTGAAAATCGGGCCTGAGCAAAACTCACCAGAAGAGCGCTCCTGCTTCATGTGGAGGGAGGGCTGTGGTGGGTGCTGCAGGGGGGCGCTGATCTCTTCAGGGCGGTTGTGCCGAGGGATTCGATTGTTGCATGGCTAGTTGCTTACTTTTCTCCCCTCTCTCCCCTGTGGTGTTTCTGCACTGCTCTTCCCAGAGATCACCTGTCAATCAAACAGTGTGTCCAGTACTGGGACGTCTTTTTCCTGGGAATTTCTGTTGATGCAGTTTGAGTTTCTCTTTTCTTTGTCTGTTCAGCCATGGTGGCTATCGCTGCTCATGCTAACTACCCAGTGTCAGAAGATTTTTCCCAGGAAAGAGCTACCACACATCCGGTGTTTAGAACAGCAAATGTAAAAGCTTTCATGAACCGGCTATAGGTTGAATCACTATTGTGTTATACCAATCAATGATCGAGAGCAGACATTTATTTATATGAAAATGTCACAGATTACGACTTGAAGCATAATAGCAAACAGACAACAGAACATAACAGTCGAGAACATTCAAGAGGCAAAAAAACGTGTAGTTGAGATAATGCTGTGTGTAGGTGTGTGTGTGTGTGTATTTCCGGGTGTATATTGGGAGTCTTGCCTCAATTGTAAATTGTCTATAATTGTCCAAAAGTCCATATTACATTCTACGTTGTGTAGCAGCAATTTGTTAGTATTGGTTGCAGGGGGAAATGGGATATGTGGAATAATGAGGAAATAATGAGGAGAATGTGGAAAGACTATAAGATAGATTATTTCAGGTGAAAAGGAGACAGCTTTTGAAGCCATGCCAACATAGCTGCTTAGGGACATTATCTATGCTGTTAATGCTATGTCTTTATTTTGTGCGTGTGTATGTGGGTGTGTGTTTGTTTGTGTGTGTGAGAAAGATCAGTGTCATAAAACGTTGTCTGAATAGGATTATTTAGGGTGTGATGTAGAGGCCTGTCAAGACCCTTCCTCTTGTCTATTCATTCTCTCTCTCTCTCTCACATACACACACACACACACACACACACTGCTGATTAATACTGTGGGTGTATTTGCGCATCTGTATTAGGGGTCCAAACAACAATGATGGATATATTATATTGTGTGCATATATGTGTGTCTGTCTTGTGCATATACAGTTATACATATATTATCTTTGGACAGACAATACAGATATACACAATGTGGAGGATACACAGCTATATACAACCACATATATCCTCATTATTTTTGTAATACACTGTAATCATTCCCTCCTGCTGATACATAAATACACACACACACACACACACACACCTCTTTCGTTTTTGGTTTATGCTCTATCTTAGTGTCGTCCTTCACATTTCACGCCAAATCGTACCCAGGGACAAATACAATAAACACATAGTGAGAAACACATAGGATTAACCATGTTTCACCTTCCCATTCACTGTGACCGGAATTATCCTCTAAAACTTTTTGGGGTCTTGTTCTTCTCTCTTCTCGTGTCTTATCTTTGCTTCTCTTCCCTTCTCTCCTCCAATTTCTGCCCATAACGGCCGATTCTTTTGTATATAACCCCCTGTAAACTCATTCCTCAGTTGAAAATCCCCTGCTGGATGTTCAAGATAGATACTTTGGACCGGTTGAGCGGTTATGTGCATTTAAATGGGTCATGCATTTAAATGCACTTAAACTGGCTTGGACATGCAATTCACGCATTTAAATGAGAGGATTCCTGCGGTGCCGGTGGTAAGCCGAGGCTTCGCGGGTTCGACCCAAGGCCAAGAAGAAGTACAACGCAAACACTTTCCCACCACTAGATATCTGGTGTCAATTGTGTGATTGTAACACAGAGATTCCCAACCCTCTTAACTATTAACTCTGGTAACCCTGATCAACCCTTTTCTCCTATACTCATATTGATGCCTGGATAAACTAAGCCTAAATATTTAAATATTACACTCCAGTCACTGCAGGTTTGACAAACACACACACACACACACACACAAGCGCATGTCAGGTGGGATGCCAATGCTCTAAGAAGAAAGAGTATAAATAGTCCCCAGGCGGGAAATATTAGCTTTTACTTCTCAAGCTGCACACTGTGAAGCCGTTTAAACTCTCCAAAATATGCCAGTCTCCATTACCAGCTGTCTGCATTGGCATCCGCCTCTTCTCTGACAATTTCTCCCAACGAATGTCATTCATTAAGCTATCAGTAAACGGTGCCAGTTAACCAGATAGGCAATCAATCTTTTTTCGTCTGCCAGAATTTCTGTTTTAATCAGTTTCATAGAATAGAATAATACAATAGAATAGAATAGAATAGAATAGAACTTGGAGGACTTTTGTAACCGACACCACGACTGGTAAATGTAAGGATTCACCCCAAAACAACAGCTTTCTTAATGAATGGTTGTTAGCGAAAACAAATCTACCAACCAACATGTACTGCCATTTGGCTGTAGCTGCTGTTGACGTTCCACCCTGGTTGGAAGGTTAAATATTGCCAGAATCTGTTTATGTTTTTAACGTTGTTTTGGCTATTTTGAATCATTTTGTGGGAACCATTTTGCATCCTCTTTGGAAAGCATTCGGTCCAATTCCATTGGGGATGCAAGATGGCACGAGCGGACGATCGCATTAGGCAGCAGAACAGGCACCAGCTCCAAAACCAGTCCACATCCAGCAATAGTCTTTTCCTCTAGCAACCAGTTGGCAACCAGGTCTTTCATCAGTCCAACACTTCACCAAGCCAGTTGGCAGAATGGCTTCAAAACAGGATGTCCAAAACCAATACATACTGTAGGACACACTAGGTTAAAACCAGTTGAGATTATGGAGGGCGGTGTTTCTCTGTCAGCTACAGCTTTTAGGGTAAACAGAAGGGCAAACAGCACCATCCTTGGAACTGGAGCAAATAATCCCATGACCAGTCCACACCAGTGCGGATCCACATCAAGAAACAGGTCCCTCTTCCTGTTCCGACCAGCTGGCACGGTGCTTTGTCAGTCCAATTCTTTAGCAAGACAGTTGGCAGCGGCGCCTAAAATCAGGATGGGACCACTTGTTCTCCATCAGGTTTTTCACATATTCCTATTGATCATAATTCCTGTGACTCCAGCTGTGGAAAATTAGCATAAATATATTCCAAAACATTTTCTCTCTTGCCTGAAACGGCGCCAATGGAGAGAGAGAGGGAGAGAGAGAGAGAGAGAGGGAGAAAGAGTGAGCGAATGTTTGAAGTATTTTGGGGATTTGGCTCGGGTACAGAATTGGGGGGATTTCTCAGAGGAATCGCTCTTTTTTTTTAATGATTCTTCCCAGAATATTCAGTCAGGCACAGTTATGCACAGCACAGTACCGGAGCACACATGCCTACACAAAGACATGAACACGCATGCTTGCAAACACTTACATACAAAAGATCCAGAGCAAGAACGTTCAATTGAGAGAATCCATTCCCTGGCCTTTAATCTTAACAATAACCCTTACCACTACATGCCTAACCCTAAAACTTACAGGGAAAATGCAACTCTCTAGGATTCCACCTGTTATTTGGCATATTTTAGTTCTCCGAGATGTATAGAAGTAACAAAAACTGAAATGTGTAGTCATTGCCATTTCACCATAGTTCCTAACCAAGAAACATTGCCTGCCATTTATATTTTGCTCCAGTGCCTACGACAACACTGGACTTATTAAATCAACCAATCAGGGCTTGAGAAGGAGGGTAGACCCCCATAACAGCCTGCCAATCAGAACGGAGATAGAGAAGGGCAGTGGATCACCAGTGCAGCCAGCCAATCAGAGCTGACTCATTTTTGCCAGTGTGCCAAGTCCCCAAAACAGCCTGTAAATGTCTTCCTTCTGTCCTTATAAATGATTAAAAAATACTTCTATAACATTTTTACTGAATAAAAAAGTCTGTTTCATAGATGCCAGGCAATGACAAAACTGCTGAGAAAGTGAAATGTAGCACCTTTTTAAACTTTTATCTGACCCTACTGCCAATACTACACTACCTATTACACAGACCCAAAACCTAATATTGAATCTTAAATGGACCTATTTCCAAGTGGGGACCGTCCAAAAATGTCCATACTTTGCCAAAAAATAACCTCCCATCTAGTGTCCAGGATGTACAGTATATTACAGAAATGTCCTAAGTCTGAAAATCTATCTTAGGATGATATTTAGGATATTTGGTATTACAGAATCACATTTATTGCATTTAGGAGAACATCCTATCTTATCTTAAGATAAGAATTTAACTATTACAGAAGCGTCTTAACTTGAGAATATCCTAATTTAGGAATCCTATTTTAGCACTGAACCAGTCCTAAATTAAAAAACAACAGACAAAAATGGCAGCCAGACAACTTCTGTTGGATCTAAACGAGAGAGGGAACACAGAAATGTAATGATAGAGAGGTTGCTGAAATCTCGGGATGATGTCCTTAACTTCCCTGGACGACGTATTGATTAGGATTTACAGGATGCCTAAGGCATCTGTCTCATCATGTCTAAAATTCAAGGCCCTTCTCTTTTTATCACCAATAGGCATTGCGATGTACTGTATACTGATATATTTATGTTGGTTGAAACAGAGCTGTTGAAGATTAGCCCCCGTCTCGTGCACATTCTAACTATAGGTATAGGCAAAATCTCATTGCCGATTGAGATTTAGAATTTACAATATATCTGTAATCAGAAATAAGATTTTTCCTATCTTTGAAACTTAAGATAAGATAGGACAAGAACTTAGGATTTTTTTAAATAATAATAATAAGGCCCCACAACTCAGACTGGACCTTAAGCATACTAATACAAATCAACATGCATGTATGTATGTACACACAGCAGAGTAAGAAAAATAATTTGAAATGCAGTGCTCATTGTTAATGTGAATTATTCAATATATCCTACTGGAAACTATGGATCGGCCTCATACCAATCTATCTATGTAGTGTGACATTTTTACAGATCACCTGCTGCTTGTACACACACAGACACACACACACACACACACACACACACCCTTGCATATCAAATATGCATAAGAAAGACTTACATACATTGGCTATCCATGCTGGCATGCATGGATGGTTGTTAGATAGATTGCAGTAACTGGGGGAATGGTTGTCACTGCTCTTCAGCACTTATAGCACATCTTGTGCATCGATGAATAAAACATCAGACACGCACACATACACACTCTCACATACACACACACATGCGGACGTGAGGGATTAATAAAACACTAATCCATGTATTATGCATTGGTGGTAGTTAGCTAGATCAGCATGCGTATGGACTATTGAAGAGACAGGTGTGTGTGTGTGTGTGTGTGTGTGTGTGTGTGTGTGTGTGTGTTTGTGCATGTGTGCATATGAGTGCAGATGTATGTTCGTCTGTGTTGGTGTGTTTCAGTATCTGTGCGTGAGTGTGGGTGTGTGTGTGTGTGCGACATTTTAAAGACTGCTCTTGGAATTGAAAAATTGAAGAGCTCAACTTACTAATTGCAGCCTTGCCTTGAGGCAACACTTCAAATTGCACCTTCTCTCTCTCTCACTTCTTCTCTCTCTGTTTTTTTCTCTTTGTCCATCTCTCTCAGACTCGCGCAAACACATTGACTTTGTGTTTACATGTGTAATCTCTCATTTTTGTCCTTCCCCCTCTCTCTCTCCCTCTCTCTCTGTCTCCCCCCCCCCCCTCCCCCCCCCCCCCCCAAAGAAATGACTTTACAACATTTTCAACACTCACGCCTTGTTCTCTGCTCTTAGTCGTCTGATGGGTACAAGATGTAGTTTCGCCGGAGTGCTGCTTCACAAGTTGCGGTTTGCAAATATTGGATAACGGCGGCGGAGGGGGAGCCTGTTTACTTTCGAGGAGGACGGGATCCTGGGACGCATGCTTTGATGCTTCTCACTGCACCGTGTTCATCCTCTTATTTGAAAAAGGTGACACGTCTTATTAATGAACACTGCGCAGCGAAACCAATCTCTTCGCTTCGTTTCACCTCATTTTAGCGCTGTGTCAGTCTAGATGAAACGACTGGCGGAGGCCAAGTGGGAATAAAGGTGCAAAGGAGAATCCAATGAGCGTTTACTGTATGTTTCTGCAAGCAAACCCCAATCCAAGGTGGCATTTAAAGCTACTGTAGTACTGAATGGCCTCAAGATGTCACAATTTATTTGTATTTACTTGCAGTTTGAGCCTCACCGCGACCCATTCAGATCATTGGAGGAAATCTTGTCAAAAACGGGTTCTAATGCAATTGCTTCCTCCTTAAGTACGTACAAGACAGATACATGTGAAAACTAGACACTCAAAAGTCTGATTTTATCATTAAAATACACTTTGAATGTCTCCGAAATTCGACAACTACCACCACTCACCTTACTGTGCAAGCACTGTTCTCCGTATCGGTCCTCCTGCAAGAGGCAACTCAAGCCCCAAACCCAAATCTATGGTGAGATGTCCGCTGGCCATCTGCTATTGGCTGGTCTTTGGTGCCAGATGATGTCACCTTCTATAGAGTACAACAGGTGGTGACATCACCTGGTACCAAAGTCCAGCCAATAGCAGATGACCAGTTCAGTACCCTACTTTTCACCATTAGTTGTCAGGCTTCACCACAGATTTGGGTTTGGGGTTTAGCCACTTCTAGCTTCACGGACTGTGGTCAGTCTTTCCTCCTGTCAGTATTCCTAAAGCCGCAAGTGCAAAACCACAGAAGAAAGAAGGAACTGCACATGGACATCAGTGTTCTTGCAATGCTCGAAATGAAAATGACTGTCATCGTTGGAACCATCCGCTTCATTTGATCAATGACGTTACAAGTGGAAGGACGGATGAACTACTGGATGGAAAGACGAATACCCGAGTGAACGCTGTACATACTTTACCAGACAGTCACTAAGGTCATGGTGGGAGTTCTTAAAGGCATATGATGTAGAATATACCCCCCCCCCCCCCCCCCCCCGGCCCCGTCTCCATCTCCATCTCCATTTATACGTGTGAAATTCCATCTGCACTTTACATTTTTCATGAAAGGAGAGCTGCCCTTAGGAGAAAACTTTTTTTTTTATCACCTGCTCTTCTTCCTTCCCCCTGCCCTTTCTTTCCGTCTCTCTCTCTTGGTTGAACTCACTCTGTTGGCATCTCTCTCTCTCTCTCTCTCTCTCTCTCTCTCTCTCTCTCTCTCTCTGTCTCTCTCTCTCTCTCTCCAAAGGAAAAGATGCCAGTGTGTGGAAATGGAGTAAAAGATCAGATCTGGCTTTGAACGGCAGATGCTGTGTATTCACTTTGTAGCAATATAAAGTGATAATATTGCCATATGGTGTCACAGGTCACACACACACGCACACGCACACACACACACTGTTGGCTAGTGCTTAATTGCTCCACAGGTGAGCTTGGTCTCTTGGGTTGGTGCCACCTCAGGCACACACACACACACACACACACACACACACATACACGTACATACATTCATACTGACACTGCCCATTAGCGGGTGATGAACTCCTGTGGCGAGAGAGAAGGAGAGGGCAAGTGAAGTCGAAAGAAAGTGAAGAGTCACAGGGGAGAGAGAGAGAGAGTGAGAGAGAGAGAGGGAGAGAGAGAAACTATGATTGATGCGGATCTCTGATGGGTCATAGCTGGTAGCTGGCAGATGGACACACACACACACACACACATACTTTGTACTTGTGCCACTCTTAGCTCTCTGACTCACACACTCATTCCATCTCTCGCTCACTCTCTTTCTTTCACATACACACTCACACATGCATTCAACACACATACAGTGCTTGTGCCACTGCTGCAGCTCTCTCACACTCTCTCCATCACCCATTCATTCTCTGCCTCTCTCTACAGTATATCTTACACACACACACACACACACACACACACACACACGCACACACACACACGCACAGCTACATCACAGCTGGCGTCAGCGCGGTTTCAGGCTGATTGGCAGTCATTTCTCAGGCTGTATCTAATGGCTAATTAGTGTGCAGTTAATGATCTCTAGCTCTCAATCTCTCTCCTCTCTCGCTTTCTTTCGCTCTCTCTTCTCTGGAAGATGGAGGGAGGGTTTCCACCAAAGGACAAGAGCGGGTCAGGGAGCTTACCAAATCTTCCTCTCCCTCTGTTGTTACCATCTCTGCTGGATGAATGGATGGACTGGGAGGTTTGGAAAAGATTTGGTTTGGAAAACTTTTTGGAGGTGCGCTCATGACGTGGTTTGCATTTTTCGCGGGTCAACCAATCACAACGAAGAGGAGGCGGGGTTTGGTGCTACGTGAGCAGCTGATTGGCTCCTCCGCCTCCATGGCCAAAGCCAGGCAGGCAGTCTTCGCTTTGTCCCAGCTGAACCAAATATAGCCCACAAAAAAAAATATATATAGTGCTACAAGCAACATGCACCCATGTATCTATTGTTGGATTTTGTATCTGACGTGTGGAAACAAAACGCAGCACCTCAGCACCACCTGAATAGAGACTTATGTCGTGCAACCCACTTTTTTTTCATCTTATCAGCAAAAAATGAGGTCGAGGCAGCTATTTTTTTTTTTTTTGACAAAGACAGAGGAATAGTGTTGAACGTGCCCTTATTCTTCAGTCGCGCTCAGCTAAAGTGCTTCAAACACAAATGTAGCATAATGTAAAATGAATCCTGCCGGTCCCCTGTGCCTCCCTCCCTATAGAGTGCAGAGGAGCAGAAGACTCCGGCAGGGAGGTTAGCAGGGATGCTGCAAAGAGCGATTTGACTCATTGATCCAGACTTTGACGGCTCCACCGCCACCATCACAATCTAAGACAGAGACGTCACCGGCAGCAGCCACTCTTGAGAGCACATCTCTCTCTGCGGCACTGACTGAATTTATAAAGCTATCATCTCACAGCAGAGTTGAAGAGTAAAGGCATGGTCAGATTATGGACCAAAGTGCGAGAAAATCTGCTTCGCTTCTCATTCGCTTCCATTGAAAACCTAATTTCCCGTTCCATGTGCAACCTTTTTGTCAGCTGCTTGAGTGTGGTACATCTGCAGAAATGTTCATCAACGTGCATTGCTGCTACTTACAAGTTACAAGGGCCTAGTAAAACTATTGAAGCACATAGCATTACATTATAACTTCCTCATGTGTCACACTTGAGCGCTTAATTTTTCGTTTTCACACTGTATAGTCCTTTTAAAGTCCAAACCAATGTTCGCTAGATTGTCACATTGTATTGGTCCAGTTCACTTCACACTGACTAATATCAAGTGGACCCATTGGACAGATATTTGGGTGGGAGTGCCCACCCTATCACACATGACATCATGTCCTTTTTCATCACGAAGAGCGAAGATAGTTTCTTGGGCGAAATCAGATGTGAGCAAGTCTTAATAGTAGTTGTTGTGGTGGTAGTAGTTGTAGAAGCAGTAGTAGTAATACTAGTAGCAGTAGTAGTAATGTAGTAGTAGTGGTAATACTGGTAGTAGTAATAGAAAGACAAGTAGTTGAAGGGGTAGTATTTGTTGTAGTAGTAGTAGTAGTAGTAGTAGTAGTAGTAGTAGTAGTAGTAGTAGTCTTAGTAGTAGTAGTAGTAGGCTTGTAGTAGAATCTCTGATTTGAAACACACTGGACAGTCTATCTCTAAACTATCCCAAGCTGCCTTATAATAAACATAACTAGATATAGACGGACAAAGAGAGAAACCAGTAAGGCGAGAGAGAGAAGAGGACAGCGATAAAGCGGGATAAAAGAAAGAGAGAAAGGTAGACCTAGAGCGATAAGGCCAGGTACAGAGAGAGGGATTAGGAAAATAATAGTCGCCCGAGATGCGAATCATCTTTGTCTGGAGAAAGATCTTCTGACCGGATCACTGACACATAAAATTGCAGCCATTCCCCCTAAAAAGTGAAAACCTACACCATCCATTTACCTCACCTCTCTCTCTCTCTTTCTCTCTCTCTCTCTGTCTATCACTTTGTGCTTCTTTCCTGACCGCTTTTTTCTTTCTCCCTTCGTCCTTCTCTGCTTCTTTGTTTGGGCCGCTCTCCATCACTTTCTGCCACAATCCACCACTCTTTCTCTGCCTTTCTGTCCTTTCTGAATATGCTTGAATCCCATTGCCTTTCATCCCGCTTTCAATCAGAACTAAAACAGCTTTCCCTGCGACGTTATTTTTACCCATAGCATTGCCACAGGTGTGTGTGTGTGTGTGTGTGTGTGTGTGCTCGTAACCTGTCACTTTGATGCAGGGGGTAATCTGGCTGGCTAATGGAGTCCCCGGGCACATTAATGAGTGTCTTAAGTCCACCCAAGACGGAGACATACACGCATACAAACAAGTGCAAAACACACACACACACACACACACACACACACACACACGCGGTCATCACCTCAAACCACCCAAGTCAGCGTTTCCATTTAAAACCAATTACTGAAGGCATATTTCATTTTCTAGTAGATCTCCGCTCGCTACACAGAACAAGAAAACTAGTCATTGCACCCATCAGTTATCAATGACAATTAATCAATACAATAACGCAACCCAATATAGGGAGTTGGAGAATGCACCCATGGGAAACACGCGTGCACACACACGCACACACACACACACACACACACAGACATAATGCGATTAACACACACACACACACACACACACACACACACACATACAGTAGGTGAAGCACATTCATGCGCACATTTCAAACGCATGTATTCATATTTATGCGTACGCACTCGCAAACCAACACACACACACACACACTCACTTTGGTATTCCACTCTATCCTCCCTTCCTCCTCCTCCTCTTCCTCCTCTCCCTCCATCACCAAATCAATGGCAGCTACTTTTTTAATTACTTCCCCTGACAGCTTGACAATAAGACGTGTGCATTCTGTCAGCCGTTCCGGCTGCCTCTTACTTTAACTCTCTTCAGTTATAGATTCACCTCTGTTGATTTCTGTGACTTGGCCTCTTCATCGCCCTGCCTATTTGTTTTAGTGGGGAGCGGGGTTATAGATTGGTCTCTTGTTTATTTGTTCGTTCGTCCCTCTGTCCGTCACGTGTGATATCTCAGACGCTGCTGATCAGATTTGGAAGGAAACATTGGGGACTTGAACTTATTCACACGGCGGCCATTTTGATTTTTTGTAGTACTTGGGGTGGGAAATTACCTGGAAGAGCAAGTCCAGCCCAGCTCTGTCCTACTGTTGCGAACCAAGGTGCATCATACAAACATTTATCATTTCACAGATTCCACTGAAAAACATATTTGAACAAAAATGGAGCTCAAGAATCCAGAGTGATGTGTTCAGATTTTAAAATATTTAGTCCGTTATCGCTAGCTACCAGAGTGTAGCCTAGCTATCTAGCTAGCAGCTTACTAACTAGCTAGTAAGCTAACTAACTGCCCTGCTAAATTCAAAAAGTTGTTGTGGTTGTTCTCTAGATTGCTAGCTAATTTGCTAACTGTTTGGTTTATCTATTTGGTTTATCTATTTTGTCCTCACTTATATGTTTAAGTAATGCTACTTTTATATAGGCTATGTAGCAATCTTCCAGAGTTTTTCTTTTTTATTAGTCTTCAAATATACAACAAATTGGCAATGACAGTTCTTTCTATAACACCAGAGTAAGCTGAGTATAGTACATATATGTCATCAGACAATATCCAAATGGAAACAGAGAGAACAAAAAAAACAAAAACGAAATAGTAAATTAGATAGATTTAATTATTTTGGCAAAATATATAATACACAAATGTAAATATTGCAAAACACAACCCTGTTTAACAGCCTTTAAACAAATTAGCAACATTTATCAATGAAAAGCATGAATGCCCAAAAATGACACTTTGTATTTACACAATATAAAGTAATTTAACCCCTGGAATGTATGTATTGTTCTTTTTTTTTTTTTCCTTTAATTTACTATTTCACTCCAGGTAGAGTTTCCCACCTCAAGTGTTCAAAATGGCCGCCGTGTGAATCAGGTCAATGATGCAATGATTTTTTAACACTTCACAACCCAACTCAATGTTTGGCATTTCATTGTGTCTACTCTAATGTTGCTTTGACTTAAAGTGAAAGTTTGGAGACAGTCGAGGTCTTAAACCCCCCCCCCCCCCCAAAAAAAAAGTTCTGAGTTGTGTAAATTTGATTCGCCCAAGACCACTTAAACCCACTAAAAATCAATTTTGTTGGTTCAAAACTGCACGGCTGACAGTCTGGAAAGGAAAGTGCTGTTTTTCCCCCACTTCCCCAGAAATCGACTCTTTGGATTTGGCAGGTTTTCATCTGATAGCAGACAAGGTGAAATCCAAAAAAGACCTGTTTATTCTGTCAGTCACGACGGCTGCATGTTACTTTTACTCAGCCCGGCTATAGATTCAACTCACTGTTTCTCTGAAGTTCTACCTCATACGTCCATAAAGGCAGTATTGCAGAAATTGACAACATCATTTTCCAATTAACCCATCTATTTTTGATTCTTTACAATTAACAACCTGTGCTTTGGCTTGGTTTCTAGTCACGAAACATCTTCTACTCTACAGGAGATATCGCCGTTCATCAATACAGATAGTAAAAAAACTGCAAAATTG
This sequence comes from Centroberyx gerrardi, assembly GCF_048128805.1. Lineage (NCBI taxonomy): Eukaryota > Metazoa > Chordata > Actinopteri > Beryciformes > Berycidae > Centroberyx > Centroberyx gerrardi. The sequence goes on along the minus strand of NC_135999.1, from coordinate 3,371,516 downwards.
GAAGAACTTTTCATGTCTTCAGAGCTTAGAACACCTTTTCTCACCTGTTTTTTGTTTGACTGCAAAACAGGGGAAAGCGATGAAAAATATATAGGCTTCTTCTTCGGGGAAAGGAATAACGGCGTGCGCCTAAGAGAGTCGTCACATTATACAGTGACACATCAATAGAGGAAAGCGCTTTCATGCCTCCTCCGGAGCGTAAAGACGAGCTGATTGTACTGTAAACATATATTTTAGTCGGATTTATGCTGATGCGGGTGGTGTTTTATCTGATGGCGCACACACACACACACACACACACACACAGAGTTTCTGTTCACACACACATACACAACCTGTCACACCCTTGCCTCGCACTCGCAGACGCGTTTTCTCGCTTTCACACACACACACACACACACACACACTAACAGTTACTGTTCCTGACACCATTCCACGGTTTGCAGAGAGCGTTTTTTTTTGTTCTCTTGTGTCAACCAATTTATCACAACGGGTGTGAGACGGATATGCATGACTGCACACACACACACACACACACACACACACACACACACTGGAAGCTAGCTGTGTGAGTGTAAACTGTGGTGTTTCTGGCAGTAGGCTGAGGAATGACGCACTGGAATTTCGAGATACTGTGTGTGTGTGTGTGTGTGTGTGTGTGATTTGACTGTCTCAACTCCATCAGATGCATTTGACAGTACGGCCTTGGCGGAGTCTTTACGGTCACTGTGCTGATCCCCACACTTGAAGCTATAGCCTTGTTGAGTGGTGTGCGTTTACTGAGAGCGTCTCATCCACAAAGCGACAGTTTGAGTTATTACTGTACATACTCATGGCGGATAAGTGTGTATACATCCCACTCCTCCATGTCAAATTAGTATGAGCAACTGACGTCCCATATGGCTCATTGAGGAAAGCAAGGCATTATTAACACTGCCAGCACTAGGAGTTCCACCCATGTTAAAAAATGTATGCACTTTGTAGGTGATTTTTTTTTTTTTACTGCAGCTGGGGAGAGGGGGGTAATATTCTGAGAAAAAACTCAGAATATTCAAAAAAATGTCTGAGATTAAAGTCAGAAATGTGCAAGAAAAAAATCGGAAGAATCATATTTTTTGGCAAGGAACCACGCTGCTTCACTTTGCAAGGTAGGATCAACCAAGTGGAACAAAATGTCTCCACACCACAGACAGCCTGAACCCGAGGAGATGCGACAAACATGGCATCAAGTTCACCTGTCTATAGTGAAATTAATGAAGTTGGTAGGTTATGATTCAGAAATCAGAAAGAGTTTTTTGTTTTTCTCGCAAATTTCTGACTTTAAACTCAGAAATTTTGATTTTTTTTCATGCAAATTTATATTTTTTACTTTTCTAGATAGTGAAATTAATGAAGTTGGTAGGTTATGATTCAGAAATCAGAAAGAATTCAGAAGGATTTTTTTGTTTTTGTCACAAATTTCGGACTTTAATCTCAGAAATTGTGTGTTTTTTCGTGCAAATTTTGACTTAAATCTTAGAAATTCTGAGTTTTTTCTCGCAAATTTCTGACTTTAATCTCAGACATTCCGAGTTTTCACTTGGAATATTACCCCCCTCCCCCCGGCTGCGATAAAAAACAATTCACCTACAATGGCCCTAATGCACCATCATACTAAAGCACTTTGAATAGAATATCCAAAAAATTGAGGTTTAGAGCTTAGAAAGGCAGACTTGCATCCAAAACGTTGCCAGTTCAAGTCCCTGAGAAAATGTAGGGAAAGTGAATGCTCTCCCTTCCCTCCTAAACTACCATTGAGGTGCCCTTGAGCAAGGCACTGAACCTCCAACTGTTCCAGTGGAGCTGTTCAGTGTCCACCAGTAGAAGACTGTGGTTCTACTGGGCAGCTCCCAGTGTGAATGTGTGGAACTGTATGAATGTGAAGCAGGGCGTCGCTGGAAAAGAGAACAAACGGCGGCTGTTGTCCCACAGTGCTGCTAATGGGGGATTAGATTACCTTCAGCGTATGTTTCTGCATTCAGACTAACAGTATGGATCCTCACACTGCTGTAAGCGATGGCCTCGTCATCAAGCCAGCAGCGTGCGTTTACCAGCAGCTATTATCCACCCTACTAGAGTGTGAATTTTACACCAGCGGTGTGACTTGTACACCGCCGGAGTAATTACTCATCGTGCTCACCGTGAACTGAAGAGGATAATGAGATTTGTAAACAAAAGGCAGCCATTTTGGCAGCAGGCAGCTCACTTACCATCCTCAATGGTCTCCTTTGACAGGTGTGTGTGTGTGTGTGTGTGTGTGTGAGAGAGAGAGAGAGAGAGAGAGAGAGAGAGAGCGAGAGAGGGAGGAAAGACAGTGTGCGCTCCCCTCAAAGCAACAATGGAAAGAGATAAAGAGGAGGTTAGCAATGGGGAGTCGCCATTAATCCTCTCTCCCTCACTTTCTCTCTCTCTCTCTCTCCATCTCTCTCTCTTCTCCTCTCTGACCAGATTAACTCTCACCAAGGGGGGGGGGGAGTTCTATAATCATGAAACAAATAGGTGTGGTGGATGGAGGCCAAAGCCACAGGTGTGTGTGAGTGAGTGAGTGAAAGCGAGAGAGAGACCTTTGATTTCATTTTTGAAGCTTAACTTTCTAAGTGCTGCAATGGTTGCTTACTTGTTTTAAGGTGTGTGTGCGTGTGTGTGTGTGTGTGTGTGTGTGTGTGTGTGCGTGTGTGTGCGTGCATGTGTGTGTGTGCGTGCGTGTGCAATAGCATTCCGATTCCATTCTCGAAGAGAAACTTTCTCAATATCGAAAAAAAAAAAAAAAATGAATACTCCGCCCGGGTTACATTCCCTTGTTCGACTGTCTAATCCTCTTTTCAACTCTGGATGTTTTCATCTTGACCCTCCACTCTCTTTCTCTCTCTCTTTCTCTCTCTCTCTCTCCCTCCCTGCTGTCTTCCTCCTCCTCCTCCTCCTCCTCCTCCTCCTCCTCCTCCCTCTAATTCCCTCCAGCCCCAAGCTGGGTTCCTCCATTGTCGGAAAGCGCCCGAACAATGGAGTGACGATGGGAAGAAGAAGAGGAAGAAGAAGAAGAAAAAAAAAAAGAAACTGAAAAAACCTAAAAATAGGTCCCTCCATTTAGTTGATGATGAGGTGTCCTGTGAAGTGCCTGACTGTAATCAGCACTTTGGAGAGGGGAGAATAATCATCAGACATCGGAGGGGACGGCCGGGGATAATAAGGGAGAGGGGAGACGTGTGTGTGTGTGTGTGTGTGTGTGTGTGTGTGTTGGGGGGGTGTTGAGTATTCAGATTAATAGGACACTTTAGTGCTTCGAGATTCACTGACAAGCGTAGTATAGAAAGTCTGTGCATGTGTGTGTTTATTCCTACGCCGCTTTGAATTCTGGGTATATGAATGACTTTTTGGAGAAAGTGAGGATGTTCTTTGAAAGGGGGAAACTCTGCAAAGAATCTCCATCTTCCGTATTAAAGCTGCGCTAGGCAATTTTAGCTCAGTGGCGGAATGTTTAGGACTTTTCTGGGTTTACCAATCGGGACGGTTTTTGATGCTTTAACACCAAAGGAGACCAAAGAGACGAGATCTAATGTTTTCCACCAAAATGTCTTCCTTTGAGGGAACTTGAAAGCCTTGATCTGTTTATTTCTCTTAACACCAGAAAGGCCAAATCACAGTCCATTGACTACTGCTTTGAATTTAAATTTTTTCAGCTTTTCAAAATGTTCCTTTATGAGTTTTCCTAGACACACTTTCTGGATACAGCAGTGTTGTTAGATTTTCAAAAGGATGCAAGGAAACAGTAGGCTCCTAAGACATGCATTTTCCAGTTTAATTTTGCACATATTTCCCACCAATGACCATATCTGACACCAGAATTTCATTTGGGCAAATAGGGTGAATCTACGTCATCTCAATTAGTGAAGATGCGAGGCTCTTCTCTACTCTTCTTCTCTAAGCACCACTTTATGATTTATGCTGATACGACCGGTGTATTAGTGCAGCTTTAATCTGATATTTCTTAAAACGAAAAAAAAACCAAATTCTGCTATTGGGATGAAACCATTTCAATTGTTTCCAATGCAACTCAACTTGTTTCAAGAAATATCTTGGATCAGGTGCAGGAATTACATGAGTAACACACTATTGCTTGTTGTGACTTAATCACTTTAGTTAATGTCAGGATATGTTTAAGTAATACATGAAGAGTTAGAGTTACATTGGCATTAACAAACATGTTTAACAACACAACTTAATGCAGTTGTTTATGTGCATTTAACATTAACTAGTTTTTGTTAATGTTGTTATTAATGTTTAATTCATGTTAGTAAACACATGAATTAACATTATTAACAAACACATAACTAATGAATGCAGTTGTTCATGTGCATTTAAGATTAACTCATTTTTGTTAATGTTGTTATTCATGTTTAAATCATGTTAGTAAATGCATTAGTTAACATTAGTTAATATATTTTCGGGGGTTAGGATAAAGCTAAAGGTAAATTGATGTATTGTAATAGTAAGTGGAAGGTCCTTACAGTTCTGAAGTTAGCCGAAAAAGGATGGAGGAGGGCAAGGACAGCAGCCGGCTGTTACCATGGTGATAGGGGTCTATCTTTCTCTCTCTCACACACACACACACACACACACACACACACACACACACACACACACACACACACACACACACTAAAAGGGTACAGATTGTGAGTGGAAGTGTCTCAAGTTCATTGTGCCCTGTTATCAAAAATACATCAAGGTCCCTTCATCCTTTCTGTTTCTTTGTTTCTCTCTCTCTCTCTCTCTCTCTCTCTCTTTCCCTCTCTCTCAGTTCAATAGAAAACACTTCTTCCCCTCTCTGATTACTGGAACATGACGAGTGAGAAGAGTTCTTAAAGGGAAATATCTGATCTGATCCCCTTATTTTGTAGTTCAAGTTGTTTTTGTAGTTGAAAGGCAGAGCTAATTTCACAGTAGAGTTGCTGTCCATATCCCAGCTTGAGTGTGTGAGTGTGTGTGTGTGTGTGTGTGTGTGTATTTTTCTCTATGTGATACAGACAGACTATATCATCAAATCGACCCCCTCACCCCCTGACTCCAAGTTGTTGGCGAGATCAAAGTAGCTTCCCGGACCGTTTCCAGCCACAGATTGCCAGTCAAGGACGACGGCGAGAAGCCGTTTTTGTGGTTTTATCGATGGATATATAATCATACTCAGACCGTGAAAACAGCAGGAATACTCAAGACAACAGTGTTAAGAGAGGATGCCAGAGTGCGTCCTTGCTTTATGCTCCGGCAACTATTTTTGAAATCGCTTATAAATGCTAGAAAAATGAGTCAAAGGTAGAGTTAAAGAAAAGAAAGCCGAGGAAGTGTTTTGTCTGCAAAGGACTTTCTACTGATGCCACACCTCCTTCCTGTTTATTGAAAGCCGGCCTCATCACACATTTGCCAGTTGGCGTTTTGAACATGTTGACAAATGAAAGTCACATTCAAAGTCTTTACTGAGCAGGAACTAGTCTTCTGAGAGTTGCACAACTTTGCGAATCAAACGGTGACTTCCAGCTACCTTTTCGGATCATAAACTTTTTTTGGGGATTTTATCTCAAGCAGACTCCTTCCGATGGGTGCTTGACGTGTGTGTGTGTGTGTGTGTGTGTGGATCTTCATCAATGTTGACAGACAGCATCAGACTCCGCGGAGGAACACATGTCCAAATACCAAATTCCTTCCCTACTCCCCTCCTTTCCTTCCCTCCTTGTTCTCTTCTTTCCTCCCTGCATTGCACCTTCCATCTATTTTCAGCTTTGTTTCCTCTCTCACTCGCTCTCTGTCTTTATTTTTCCATCTCTCATGCTGCATTCACATTGTGTTGCTATGTTTTCAATAGGGAAAATCAAGCAAAATTGATGTTTGTGTCCCTGCTGCTCTCGTCTCATCTTCCCAACGAAGAAAACGTAGAGAATAAATAAGAGTTTTCTTCTTCTGACTGAACATTTTGGAATCCAGGAGCGAGTCTTGCTGCCAAATTTCAGTTTGGCTGAGCTGTTCAAATCCCCTGCTTGGCTTCTTCTTTATTTACAGCGAGAATCATATTTAATAGTTTCCGCAAAATAGAACCTAAATGAAATATTGAATATAAACTGACACACACTGCTACAACAGGTCAGTTTTTATCGCATCGGTGTACATAAAGTGATCAAACCTCTTGGGTTTTGCAGTTTGCCAATGCTTGATTGACGTCCCACAATGCCGAGCGGGATGGGTGTTTATTTTAGCCCGTAGTGTGAACTGAGCATGAGGGTGCTAGATACAAATTTTGAGAGAAAAGCAGATGGTCAGCGCTCGCAGCAAGAGTCAAAATCGATTCAAATGTTGCCAGGCAACAAGATGTTCCTATGTGGTTAAAGCAACAATATGGACGTTGCCCATGAGAGTTGCCCCAAACACTGCCCTGATTATAACTGTCCTTAGTCCTTAGTGTCCTATTGCTTGTTTTATCTTCATCCTGTTTTCTTACTCTCTCCTTTTATCAACCCGTCCTCCATCGATTATCCCTCTCATTTCAATATCTCCCTCTCTCCGCTTCTCCTCTTCTATCTTCCCCCTTTCCGCTTCCCATCCTCACATCTTCCCAACATGAGTCCTGCACTCTTAAGATGTTTTCCTCCTCTCTCCTTCATCTCTCCTTCTTTTACTGCCTCTCTCCATCCCCCCTTCTCTCTCTCCTTTCTGCTTGCCACATGAATCCAACACACAGGTGAAGGTTTCATATATTTACCCCCAGACAGGCAGGTAGTAAATCGTTGTGTGTGTGTGTGTGTGATCAATGCTGGGCCAATAGGAGGAAAAGGGGCCGGTCGTTAGGAAGCAGAGCTCCCATTCGTCATTAACTGATGCTGATGAAGGAACTGGGCTGATTGGGACACACTCCGTTCTGTGTGTGTGTGTGTGTGTGTGTGTGTGTATGTGTGTGTGCGCGTTCCCCCCCTGACCAGTGTTTACTTGCTTCACTTCCCAAGGGATTTTCTTTTCTCCGCTTCTGTGTGAATGTTGATCTGAAGCAAACTCCAAAACAGGTCAACTGTAGTTCTTGGCTCAGTACTCACTAATTCTCCAGGGACTATTATGGCACATACACACACACAAATATGCTATTTTTCTCTGTGTGTCATGTCCTAAAGCTTCTAATGTTTGTGCTTTGCATCCGTACACTTTGTCAGTTTAGTCTTTTGTTGAGGCTTGTTTAGTGTGCCATCCTGATCCTGGTAATGAGTCATACTGCTGTTCAAGTACCATGAACTAAACAGTACAGAGCGGTGAATGTGGTCCATTCCACACTGCAAAATATATCCATCCAATATCCAGCTTTAAGTCCTAAAATTGTATTTTTCTTAAATTAAGAGAAAAAATCGGCTGATAATTCCACTTCTTTCCAATGCAAATCAGCTTATTTCAAGAATGTGTTTGAATCAAGTGACATTGTCTTAATACTAGTGGATATCGTCTATTATTTGATATATATATTGTTGATATTGTCTCAAGAGAATTCTGTGAAAAAGTGAAACTGCATGGGGAAATATGTGGCTTTATCTCACCCCGCTGGCACATTTTAAGACTCGACGCCAAGTGAAATGACTTGTTGTGACGGATATTTTTTTCTCAGCGCCGGCTTTTTACGCCCATTCATACCCACAAATAGAGAGATAGAGTATTTATGGGACGATATTAAATGGTGGCGGGGGACGGGGGGGGGGGGGGAGGGGGGGTGCAAGAGAAATGAAGAGGCAGGGAACGAGAGAGGGAGTCGGCGGGGCAGAGAGAGAGATAGAGCTGAAAGATGTTAAAAAGCTGTACATTTGTTAGCTGCGATCTCGCAATTATTCAAACGTATCTGTGCATCTCGGCGGCTTACGGGACAAGAGGAATGGATGGAGACAAAGACAGAAAGTGTGTGTGTGTGTGTGTGTGTGAGAGAGAGAGAGAGAGAGAGAGAGTGAGAGAGAGAGGACGATGCTGTTTTAAATAAGTTATTTTGTCCTTTGCCAGGAAAGCTGACTTCAATGTCTTTGGAGGTAAAAAAGTTCCCATCTTCACGCATTGATTCAACTGGATCCTAACTTTCTTTTTTTACTTTCCTTCCTGTTTCTCTCGTTTTTTTTTTGTTTTTTTTTACATATCTCATCCTTGACTTTCCCGCTCGGCTCGGGTTTTTCTCTTGAATCTTGCCACTCGAAGCGTGTCCTTTCCCTCGGTGTTTGCACTGAGGTGAGACAGCTGCAAAAGCCGTGTGTGTGTGTGTGTGTGTGTGTGTGTGTGTGTGTGTGTGTTCGTGGCACAGGTGGAGCCGACAGCAGGCGTTGGCGGAAAAACAAGGTTTAACAGTTGGCAGGGCTTGAAAAATGTGTGGCAAACACTCGCCGTGCTCTTCGAAAAACATACATGCACACACAGATTTGCACACACACACACACACACACACACACACACACACTGTTCGGGTTGGTAGAAGCAGTGCATCATAAAATATCCTTTATTACCTATAGCATCTGCATTTAAAATCTGCCTCACCTATATTGTTTGGATTTTTATTTCCATGTTCCCACACACCTACAGTAGGTATTTTTTATTGTTATCGTTCCTCTTTGTATATTCTATTGGATTGAGAATGACTATAAATCTCCTTGTAGCATGGGGACAGCATTAGGTTTGTCTTACCTTTACATTTTCTATGATGTATGGGTCCAATCTCCTCTCATACACTCCCACACAGCAACCTGAGACCGCTATTTATTCCCCGACTCTCTCTCTCTCTCTCTGCGCCCTTTTATTGTATTGAAACAATGAGAGATGACTTGATTACAGTATCAGTCAACTGTGATTCATAGAGAAAATAAGCATAGAGCGGGCTCTGAAGGTAGTTGGACAATGGCACATTATTTTTTGTTGTTGTTTCATTTTCGAGTTTTGATGACGCTGGATGCGAAATGGCACAGTGACTAAGAGGTTAAATTGCAGTCTGTCAGCGTGGATGTGTGGGTGTTTTCAGCCATATCTGAAGAGCAGGGACAAGAACTAGAGCGGTTTATGGATATTCTCTGCAACACCACAAACCAGGATAACAAAAGTGTTTGGATATATTAAAGGAATACAGTTTTTGGTTGATTGTCTCGTTGGCCAACTTAGCTGTTAAGTGATGAGAACATACACACCAAAATCATCCGCAGTAGTCTACATCATTGGCTGCAGTGCTCCATGCTAACACTTTGGCATACACTACGTTGACTGATAGTAGGCTCCATGCTAACACTTTAACACAAACTATGTTGAATGATAGTAGCTCCATGCTAACACTTTAACACAAACTATGTTGAATGATAGTAGCTCCATGCTAACACTTTAACACAAACTATGTTGAATGATAGTAGCTCCATGCTAACACTTTAACACAAACTATGTTGAATGATAGTAGCTCCATGCTAACACTTTAGCGTACACTATGTTGAGTGATATAGGCTCCATGCTATCACTTTAGCATACACTACATTGAGTGATAGTAGCTCCATGCTTAGGGTGACCACATTTTCAAACCCCCAAACCGGGACCCTTAAGTGTACCACACGTTCATGCACGCGCACATGTATGCGCTTATGCACGCACCATAGGCGTTTTCATCAGGATGGGGGACAATTATTTCAGCGCTTAGCACACCTAGTGACTGCACCTTTCAACACCATGGACAGCGCCTCAGCAAACAAAAAATGATCTCCAAAAATCCACCAAAACATAGTTTATTTGAAAACTGTATAATAACACTAGTAAACACAAAACACAAGGATTGCACTGGTGTAATATAACATATGTTTTGATTGTCAGATACCTTTCAGCTCTGGTTGTTTCACCAGATGGTTGCAAAGGTCCCTCCTGAGCTGCCAGTTTCAGATCACTGTCACCGGCGTTTGCCCCGCTGAAGCAGGTCGCAACGGTGCTACTACTAGCTTGTAGCCACCGCTTATGTTTGGCCGTCTTAATATGATCTTTTATGTCGGCATTTCCACCGTGCGCGACCGAAAATGTACTCTTGCAGTGTGTGCAGAACGCAGCACTTTCGTTGCCGGCTACTTCACAAAGAAAAGAGTAACTTAAGCCTTCTGGAGGTCTTTAGAAAAGAGCGACTTTCTCTTCGGCACGACAGCTAACTGTTAGCGTACTGACAGATTCTGTCAGACAGAGCCACAAGCGTCATAGGCTAGCAACAGCCTTGACAACGACACATTGATTGATTGACACACATACAGACAAATCAGTGTTGAATTCAGACGCGTGGTGCATTGTTTATGTTTTTTGATTGGGTTAGGTAATAATGAGCGGGACAGAACATGATAAACATCTATGTAAGCACTGAAAACAAGTATAATACTATTATTATTATTTTAATTGTGGTGGAAACCGGGACAATTTGGTAGTGAATGTTGAAAACCGGGACATTTTAGTGTTTTACAGATATTTGTCGGGACTCGGGACACCCATCTTGAAACCGGGACAATCCCGGACAAACCGGGACGTCTGGTCACCGTATCCATGCTAACACTTTAGCATGCACTATGTTGAGTGATATAGGCTCCATGCTAACACTTTAGCATGCACTATGTTGAGTGATATAGGCTCCATGCTAACACTTTAGCATGCACTATGTTGAGTGATATAGGCTCCATGCTAACACTTTAGCATGCACTATGTTGAGTGATATAGGCTCCATGCTAACACTTTAGCATGCACTATGTTGAGTGATATAGGCTCCATGCTAACACTTTAGCATACACTATGTTGAGTGATATAGGCTCCATGCTAACACTTTAGCGTACACTATGTTGAGTGATATAGGCTCCATGCTAACACTTTAGCGTACACTATGTTGAGTGATATAGGCTCCATGCTAACACTTTAGCGTACACTATGTTGAGTGACAGTAGCTCCATGCTCTTCGGTCTTCTTGGTCAATAACTTTTGGAAAAATGCACCGATTGCTCCAACTTTTGGTGTGGTGGGAGATGTTGGAGAAACACACACACTGGCTTCATTACGTCACTTCCGCTTCTGTGTCCTTCGAAAAAAGGTCCGTGTTACTTTTCCTACGCTCCCCTACTTACTATCACTCAACATGGTGTGTGTTAAAGTGTTAGCATGGAGCTTATAAGCTCCATGCTAACACTTTAGCGTAGGATGGAATCAGGGGAAAGTAGCCCCTGCTAGTTCAAAACAGTATGCTATTTTTGTGTCAGCCTTTGTATCATTACCTTTTTAGCTTTAGAGCTGCTACAAGTTCTCATTTTCCCTCTTTTGAAATAATGCTAGACACCTTCTGTAGGTGGCGCTCTTTTCTTTGTCTGTTCAGCCATGGTGTCTATCACTGCTCATGCTAACTACCCAGTTCTTCTTCTGTTTATTCCAAACAGACTGGAAACATAAAATGCATCACTTCTTGTGCAGCAGAGGATTTTTCCTTGGAAAGACTTACTAAACACCGGCTGTTTAGAACAGCAAATGTTAAAGCTTTCATGAACTGGATATAGGTTGAATCACTATTGTGTTCTATCAGTTGGCGACAGATGCTGCCAATTCTTATGCAGAGTTTTACTACTTTGTGGACGCTAGCGGAGTCGTGTTTCATCTGATCGGGACCGGGAGAGTGAGTCACCGTGTTACTAGCGTGCGCGGCTGCTCCCACTGCAGCACAGCCAGTCGTCCCGTGTCTCTGGCAGAGCGGAGACACTTTGTGCCGCGCCACGCTGCGTGAGACGAGCAAGCGGGCAGACGGGGGGAGAGAGAGAGAAGGAAAGAGACGGAAGGTAGCGAGCGATGACAAAGAAATGACTTGTTCAGAAAGTAGAAGAAAGTTGATGCCGAAAAGCTGAGATGAGGTCCCAAATGGTGGCAGGACAAAAAAAAAGGCCAATTTCTCTCATTGAATAGGAGAAGGGAGGAAGAGGGAAACATCAGAGACTTCTATTCTCGAAATTCTACAAACACGCAATTTGTATGACCCTGTAAAATTGGGGCATTTTCTCATTTGTTTAAACTAATCTATGTTTTCATCATTATTGGATCTCCCCCTCTGCAGAAAATATGCACTTTAGTTGTTATCGTTTTAATGAGTGAATGCATTAGCACTCAGGAGAGAGAACTGGTCTTGTTCTGGAGAAGACTAAAATGTGCCCTTTGTTCTTATTTTTTCCAGAAAGAGACACTAATTGTTTTAATAATTTTTGTTTAAGCGGACTTATTTCCTATAATTAAAAACGGCACTTCTGCATTGACTCAACATTAAACATGCGCAATAAGAAAGTGTATTTGCTGGAATACACCCAGTTGGTTTCATTTTTTAGTCATACAGTAACCATGCAGGCCAATTACTCCAATTACGCCAATTACTTAATATAAAAATCTGGACAGTTGCTAGATATTCTGATCATCCAGCTCTATGCTATGTAGGAAATGTGTGTGACTGGACCTGCTGGAATTGTAATTGAATAGCTCTAATATAGCTGCACCCGCTAACAAGAAAAAAAGACAAAAGTTTGTCATATTTGCGGTCAAAAAATAGATCGGCCTCCAGCAAAAATCTCCAGTCAAACAGAACGAACAAATGACCAGAACCAGGCCAATGAGCCAGCACTGCCCCCCCTCCCACCCACCCACCCACCCACCCACACACACACACACACACACACACACCCACACACACACACACACACACACACACACACACCACCCACCTGCCCCACAGATGGTAATGCTCTAGTGCTGTTTTTGCGAAATTAACATTATAAACATGACCAGAATCTTTATCGTACTGCTATAGTTTCCCTTTCCATTCTCCCAGCATTTCACTGTATCTCTATGAATATTCAAGCTGTGACTTGGAAGTACATGGTTGGGATATATTAGTCAGAGTGAAAATTAATTTTCCCTATATCAAACCTGCTCAAGTGATCATCGCTCCTGCTACAATGCGTCATGATAGGTTGATGTTCTCCTTACTAATTTTTTTCTCAATGGTGAAATTAGTTAAAATGGATTTTCTGTACGATGTTGTATAATATATGGCTATTCATTCCTGTGAGTGTGTGTGTGTGTGACTGTGCCCATATATGTGTGGGCTTGCCCTTGTGTATGTCAGAGTGTTCGTGTGTTTGTTAATGAATCAGCATGACTTCATAATCACTGAAATACGACCCATTGTGTGTGTGTGTGTGTGTGTGTTATTTTATCTAGATGAGGATGCATGACAGTGTATTCTCCTGGGAGTGTGTGTGTGTTAATGTCTGCTAGCTAAAGCTTGTTAGGTTCTGATTGCTGCCTAATCACAACACTGGCATTGTGGTGCAGCCTGTTACACACACACACACACACACACACACACACACACACACACACACACGTTCGTGCAAGAACTTTTGCACACTCATATATGCACACACACACACACACACACACACACACACACGCACTCACAGCTGCATGCACTTAGACACAGACACACATAGCCTTGCCCACTCATGCACTTACACACACACACGCACATATGCCTCATGTGGAAGCTGCTATTACGCCGTATTACAGGTAATGAACCAGTCCATATGTCTCCAGTCAGTATCAGACAGAGAGAGAGAGAGAGAGAGAGAGAGAGAGAGAGAGCAGCCACACTGCAGCATGGCTGCCTCTGTCTCTGCTCTACATTGTCTGCTTTATTCCTTTATTCTTCAGTTTTATTTTGTTTTTTTGCATCCTAATTTCTCACTATGACTTCTTTCCGGCTTGGCTCTTATTTTCCTAAAAATACTTAAAACACCCATTGACCCCCTTAAGGGATTACACTTGTGTATAGTATGTATTAGGGATGGGACGATATATCGAAATTCAATATATCGCGATACAAAAATGTGACAATACGTATCGTGGGTCAGAAAAATGAATGGTGATATCAGCTCCATGTTATTCTGCTGTAGTAATCACTAATGAGATGCTTGACCATCACAGTTTCACAAGCTCTCCATTGAAATGATATTATCTGGACATTGTAATGACATTTTTAAATTGTTGTTTACATTCTAGCAAGACAATGCCATCGCTGGAAAGATTTGTGGCTCAGAAATAAACAGAATTCTGCACAGTCAGACTTTGTTGTCATTGAACTTTTATTTATTACATCGTATCAAATCGTGAACCTCCAGTCGGTGATCAAAAAATCAATTATATTTTCAGAAAATCATGTGAACTGAAAAAAAAAATTAGCTCGGAAGTGAGTTCTTTCATTGAGGCAGCAGAGTGAAAAATTAGTCCCATAAATAGAATAAAAAATTAGAGCAGAGTTCGACGAGTTCGCTTTTGAAATGTAGAGAAGATAAAGTGCTATAACACAAAGTATAAGGTAAGTGCCTCAAATCTATATTTAGGCCCAGTGCTTGAGTTAAAAAACAGTTTATTTCTAGTAGGAAACGGTCTTACCGATGCTTCCCTTGCTGGTCTCTTATGTAACGTTTGATTCTGTCCCGTGCGTCAAGTGTAATTAAACGTCACCGTTGCTTTTTCCCCATCCCAGACAAACCCACTTTTGTAACTGAAACGCTTGAAATTGAATTGAAACTGTCCTTTCCTGTACTTAATAGAAAGATTAGACTGCAAAATTAGACTGCATCATCAATTATAGATCATTACCTGACTAGACTATGAAGTCAGGAATAGGGCTGCAGAGCACACACACACACACACACACATAGTGTAATAGTGTGTGTGTGTGTGTGTGTGTGTGTGTGTGTGTGTGTATCCCTCGGAGCCCCCGAACAGCGCCGATGCTTGTTAGGTATAGGTAATTAATCATGTAAATTACCTCCTCCTCTCACGCCCCGGGGACAGATGGAGGGTCCTATGTTTGCATTTAAGTAGGTGTTCAGCATCATGGTCCCGGCGATTAGCATATAGCTCGGCGTATTAAAGCACAGCGTACCGCGGATTAGTCGAGTGTTGGTTTTACTCCGCCCGGGACGGCTTTTTCGCCTCGAGGGGGGAGAAAAATACGACTGGGTGTCGGTATCAATACAGAGGGATGAAACAGAGGCAAAGGGTAAGCGCCGAGTAAGGACAGCTTTAGAAGTTCCTCCGATTAAACACAAAATTTGTAGCCTTATGAAGTTTTTAAGACGGGGCATGGTGGGGAAAACAAATTTGGAGAAAAAGTTCTGATGGGGGAAGTTTACCCCTGGACTTTTTGATGCATTGGCAAAACTTAAATCTTAAAGTTTTATCGCACTGTAAGTGAATCTCTTTCCATCTGCTAAACAGAGAGAAACACCCCCTTTTAATCTATTGTGCCCAAATTGGTGTCGTTTTTTAATATAGAAGTGTGTTTCTGTCTCCGCCCATCTTTCTGTTTACTGATGATCTGGCAGAGAGTTTAGTTTTCCCTCTTCATGTCAAAGCCCTAATCCAGAATTTCAATTTTGAATATATTCCCACTGATTTTTTTTGAAGAATTTGACTTGAACATGGGAGATAAAGCTTTTGAAACTTCCAGAACCAACAGCAATTTAAAATGACAGGTCTTTTTTTACTCTATAAAAAATAAAAACACCAATGTAAACCTTCTCAAAATACAGTTTTTTCCTGCTACATAATGAAAGGAAATGGTTAAAAGTTACTGTTCTTTTAGTGGAAGTTTTTATTTATTTTCAGTTCACATACTGTCAGTCCTTGTATCCTCAAACCTCAAAAAATTAAAGGTCCCATATTCTACACTTTCCAGTGTTTTATTTTCTGTCTTGAGGTCCATTCAAAGCTGTGTGTGTGGTGTCATGTACCAAAAACACTCTCAATCCATTTTTACACGTTCATTTTCCAGCATCTCTCTGAGCCTTACCAAGAACAGGCTGTTTCTGTCGCCGTATCTTTAAGGCGCATTAATATTAACGACCCCTCTGTTCTGATTGGCTAACCGTTTCAAGAGTGAAACGTGAGACAACACAGCTCTGGCAGAACAGGCAGCTACAGGTAGGGAAAACTCTCCGGTAATAAACAATGACAACCGCTCAAGCGCTTTGAAAAAAACACTTTGTTAGTCTATTATTTCTTACAGAAATGATAATGAGCGAACCTTTGTGACGCCACAAAGTTACGGAAGTCCAAACGGCTCGTTTAGAGGCTCGCTTTTCTAATATGGATTGTGTGGATTTAGTTGGCGACCGTGCGTTTTGATACTTTCACCATGTTTAGATAGACCATCCAACTCCTTTATCATCACAGAGGCAAGGGGAGTCCTGCTTTACACCATATGGGACCTTTAAAGTGATACAAATCTCTTCAATCCAATGACTGAAAGTGCTTTTAACATTAGGGAGCGTCTCAGCAAATTCTCTGCATTTCCCCACTTTAAGTGACTCCCAGTTTTTGGACACTGTCCCCGCTCAACTAAAGAAAGACTCCGCCAGTTCATTCCTCGCTCATTGTGCTGTGTCACGCTCTCGAGTTCTGCCAACACATTTCACCCAATTTGTTGTCATTTATGATGTGAAAGTCTTATTCCCGTCCTCTCTCACCCCTCTGCTAAGTGAGCCTTTGGCAGCGAGGTCTGTGTCTCTCTTGCATGTGGACAGAATAAAGCGAAATCCTTAGGTGGCTGGGCATTTTGCCCTCTTTGCCTCTTCATTCATGGGCTGGACGCTCTGTGCTACAAACTGTATCGCCAGCAGAACATTTGGCAGCGAGGTCTTCATGTAGCAAACTGCTGTTCCATTTCAATTCAATTTCAGAAATACTAGTACAGTTTTTTTTTTTTAATTAATTAAACGAAACAAAAACAACAATTTCAAAATGCATAACATCAAACATACACCATACCATAAACAAACACCATAGAACAATTAAGAAATAATAATAATACTAATAACACTCGCTACATTATAATTGAAAAATAAAAATCATCATCATTCTGATAAACTTGGACTTAAACTATTCCATTTTCTATCAAAATCTTTAACTGTTCCCTGCCTATTCACTATGATGCCTTCTAATATAAAGTCATGCTTTAAAAAAGAAAGAAAACCAGGCAGTGCCAAGCGCTCTTTTCCTTTCAATTCAAAAATAATTGTTTTACCCAGTAATATAACTGTGTTTAAAATACCAGGACATGCATTTCTTAAGTCACCAAGTATTACTAATACTATTACCAATCAAAAAATAAGTGTCTACTTTTTTCTCACCTCTAATTATCACAATGAAGCTGAATTGTGCAAAAACTAGATCCTATCTTTATTGAGTAAAAGGATAAGAACATTTGGAAATCAATGATTTGGTTTCCCTAATCAATCAACACACAGGAATTTTACTTTTCCTGATTTCTAAAAGTAAGAAAGGATGCAATCGGCAATTTTGGGGGTGCAACAGAAACGCAATGTAACCAGTAGTGTACCAAATCACTGGTAATGGTAATAACACTCCTTTGGAAATGAGTAGTGAGGAGTAAAACATTGCTGTTTTTGGAGAAATGAGGCCAACGCCGAAAATGGGTAACTCCATTTTGTGTCTCCGGTCTGTTGGATGCGTGCACTCCAAATCACTTCTCACCTCTCTGCCAAGTGAACAAAATTGCAGAGAGCAATCACCTGTAACTCATCTTCATGTTAACAGCTTTATACCCCAAATGAGTTGGTTTGATAGAGTCCCAGTCGCCACAATCTTCAGTTTTCATTCGAATGGAGAGCAAAGATCGAGCGGAAATTGCGAGAAATCTATTTGGAAACCTGAGAAGAAAAGTGGGTTTTGAATGTTTCGGTGGCAAATGATACGGAGGAGTATCTTTGCCATAAGGTTTAGAGAATTGATATCCCTGATAACCATAATGACTGTAACCCTGTTTTCAAAACATGGATAATTTAGTCGGGAAAGGGAAGGAAGGAAATCAAAAAGGAAGGGAGGGGAAGAAGCAAGGAAGAAAGGAGCCGAGGGAGGAAGGAAGGAAGCAGATGAAGAATGGCGGACGCGAGCAATAGAATAGGAAGGGAAGCAAGAAGGAAGGAAGGAAGGAAGGAAAGGAGAGCAGGGGAAAAAAAAAAAAAAGGGACATGTCTCGGGGCTTGCATCAGCATCCATGACGGTGCTTTCCCCGTCGCTCTCTTTACAGCGCCAGATGGCCTCGCTCTTTAATCACTGTGTGTGTATGTGTGATGAGAGAGCCAGTGAAGGAGTGTGTGTGTGCAAAGGAGACTCGGGGTGTGTGTGTGTGTGTGTGTGTGTGCATGTGTCCCCCTGGGTGCGAGTGTATTTAAGTGCATGCGTGTGTGTTTATGTGTCTGGACTTTTAACGGTTTCAATCCTAGATGGCTGAGAGAGAGAGAGAGAGAGAGAGAGAGAGAGAGAGAGAGACATAGTGAGAGCATCATATGATCTGCTGTTTACTAGACTTTTAAGGCGCGTGTGGCTGCATGTGTGTGTATGCGTTTGACCGTTAACCTGTAAAAATGGCGATTTGGCAGAAAGTGGCAGTTGGATTGACAGCTGTACTATACTGTTTACACTCTCATATCCATTAAGCGCTTTAATGTGTGTTTGATTGTGTCTGGCTGGTTATGGACATCGTGGCTGGAATACTAGCAATGCACATTACAGGCCCTGGAAGAACAAACTAATGAAATAGTTCAGTGTCCAATGCGTGTTGAAAAGCCATATAATGGAAGGGAATGCTGCACAAATGGGCCGTTGGTATTCAATAAACACATGTGCAATGGTGCACACACACACACACACACACACATAGTGTTACTTGTAGTGAGCATACAGCTGGTGAACTAGCTATGAAACGGCAGATATGACACACACACACACACACACAGAGAGAGCTGGTAAACTAGCATGGCTTGGCAACCCTAGCATGTTATGTGACATTTTATATGAGACTATTGCAGAAATTGCCCACACACACACACACACACACACACACACTGTTGGGTGAAGTGTGGGGAGCCCACAGCTGGTAAACTAGCATGGTTTGGCAACCCTCGTATGTTGTGTGACATTTTATATGAAACTGATGCAGAAATTGCACACACACTCACACACACACACACACACTACAGATGTCGACTTGGTAATGAAGTAGACCTGTACACACACACACACACACACACACACACACACACACACCTGCTAGACTTGTGGATGCCAGCATGTTTTAACCCTGGGGCTCTGCTGGCTGGTAGACAGAACAGAAGGAGAGAGAGGGAGAGAGAGAGAGAGAGGAGAGGGGGGCTGATACAGGTAGAGAGAGAATGAGCGAGAGACCGGGAAACACATAGCAAAAGTGCAGAACGAGAAACAGAAAGGGACGGCAGAGAGAAAGCGGAAAGAGAAGGCCGAAGGATGGAGAGAGAGACGGACGTCGTGGAGATGGAGAGATGACGAAGGTTAGAGAGAGGAAGAGACGTGAACAGGTGACCCTGGGCTGAGCGGCGTTCATAGTCGGAGATACAGAGAGAGGGAGAAGGAGGCAGGGAGAGACAGATGGAGGGAGAGAGTGAGAGAGAGAGAGAGAGAGAGAGAGGTTTATGATCTATTGCATGTTGCTGACCCTGGGCAGGGCTGAGCTGGTCTGGTCTGGCACATTGACCACAGAAAGACAGATGTCCCGAGCGACTGCCAACTGCATACATCTGATAGGAGAGAGAGAAAAAGAGGGAAAGGGGAAGGAGAGAGAGAAAAGGTTGGGGGGTGATAGAGTGAGAGAGAGAAAGAGAGAGAGAGAGAGAGAGAGATACCTAGCTAGAGGGAATGGAGGCACATTACAGTCACCCTAAGTACAAAGCGTTTTATCATGGTCAAGCTAGCCAAAACACAAAAAATGAGACTTCCTGTTAGATATATCAAAATAAAAGCCTCATTGGCAAACATATGTGGCAATGTGTTTTGAGTAATACAAAGTAAAGTGAAAATAAAGAATATATTTAAAGTTATAGTCCACGACATTTTCATCCAATTGAATGTCTTATGCTACTCTGTATAGATTCAATAGTGATTCATTCAACTTAAAGCCAGTTTTATGTTTCCGGTTTGATTGGAATAAGTAGAAGAAGAACTGGGTAGTTAGCATGAGCAGTGATAGCCACCATGGCTGAACAGACAAAGAAAAGAGAAACTCAAACTTCATCAACAGAAAATCCAAGGACAAAAACAGAGAAAAACAAAGAAGCTGTGGAGAAAGAGAGAAATTAGAGCGAGAGAGATACAAGATATTCTCATCTGCTGCGTCTTGACTTCCTGAACCTCTTCCCTCGTTTTGTCCTTAAGAATCCCTCATAGATGAAAAACGAGTGGTCAGCAGAGAGAAGCCGGGGTGCACCCATCTGCTGCCCATCCTCTTCATCCATCTCTCTCTCTCTCTCTATCAGCCCAATCAGTCTCTCTTCTATCCAGCCAGTAGCTCCATTCTGCCCAGTCGCAGTCTCATCATCATTATCCCTTTCTCTCCCTCCCTCTAGCCCCCTATTTCATTTTGCCCTCCATCTGTCCATCTCCTGTTTTTTTCTTTTTTTTTAATCTTTTCTTTCTCCATCTCCTCTTCTTTTCTCTGCTCTGTTTTTTTTGTCTTGTGCCAGGTCCTCATCCAGGGTACCAGCTGCGACCTCCCCTCCACCCCCCTCCTCCTCTTCCTCTGTGCCAGGCTTAGGGTTATTCTAATGAGAGATGGGCACAGAGAGAAGAAGAAGAAGGATGGCTGTGAAAGAGAGGGGGGTGGATGAGAAATGAAAAAGAGCATTCTTAAAAAAAAAAAAAAGGATTTGTTATTTTCAACACATCCATGTGTCTAGATTGGGGCATTTGCAATACATTTGTGTTATTTTTTCGACACTCTACGTGTTAAGGCCAGGCCAAGCAGAACCATTGTTGTTAGATTTGTAATCATTTTAAAGGTGATGATACACAGGGACAATTTTAGGGCAAATTTGGTCAGCAAATTTTGCTGAAAACAATGTAGCAGTTTGAAATTTAGCCAAGCTTGATCGGAGAGCAAGCTTGGCTGACAAGGTTCAAACATCAACCAATCAGAGACAAGAAAATTGGTCAGGTGACCTGTCTTCAGCCTAAAATATTTTCAAAATGGTCCAACTGCTACTAGATTGTATGTGATTATTTTTATAGAACATAGCTAGCTGTTAGCTAGCTTGTTAGTTAATATGAAATTCCAGTGGATAACCTTGATAAAATGAATAAATTATTACATTTTCAGTAGAAAAGAGGGGGCCAAGATGACAGAGATGGCAGCAGTATCTGCCCTCTGCCCAGTTGCTCATACTCATTGCCGGCAAATTTTGCCCCAAATTTGCGCAAAAAACTTGCCTCTTGGTTTAACATCTGCTGTGTTGACAAGTAACACAAACCAACGTTTTCCCAAACTAGAGCCACGGTTCTATGCTGCGTATTTTATCAGTCTGAATGAATTAATTCCGATTGAAGACAACAAAGGAACAGATGTATTCCAAATGTTTATAGGAATGCTGAATAGAACGATCTGATAAAGGTTTGCATTCACATGCAGCTTTAACCAGAAGGAATGTTACAATTTACCGGGAAACTCTCGACCTCACTTCATCTAAGTGGACAAACATGCGCAGGAAGAATTCCCTGCATTCCAACCAAAGAAAGTAGTCAGTTGTGAGTGGATGGCTGTATGGATAGCACTGATGGATGGATGGAGTGGAGAGAGGGTTGAATAGGGAGATGGTGAGAGGAATGGTGGGATGAATGTTAAAAGAGAGAGAGAGAGCAAGAGAGAAGTAGAGGGATGGAGGGGAAAGACTATCATTATCAAAGTATGTGCGCGAAACAATCGTGCTCGACCAATTTCTATTGTGGCAAAAGACGTTTCGACCCAGTTGGTCTTCGTCACACTTGACCTAACACACACCTACTTTAAATTTTGCAGTTTAATTCTTGTCCAGCACCAGTGGATGTACGTATCACTTTAATTTATCAAGAGACTATCATGATGCCAGACTGAAGGATGAGGAAAAGAGAGGTTTGGAGAGAAGTCTATCAAGTCCAATACAGCGTCTCTGCACTCTCTGTCTCTGCAGTCTGTTCCCAGGCTTACATCTATACTAATGATTGACAGAAAGAGGCGAGAAGGGGGCTATCCCATCCCACTGCCAGCCTTAAAATATTCAAAGGGGAAGAGTGACAATGGAAGAGAGGGAGGCAGGAAGAGAAGCAGAGGGATCAGAGGAGATCAGGGGCAGAGAGGGAGGGAGATGGAGAGCTGGCTAAAACTCCACTCATTTGAATTCTTTGAAAAGACAAAAACAAGAGGGGGAAGCAGTAAGGCTTTCCAAAGCTTTCCTATGCTTAACTTCGAAATGGGATCAAAAACACAGAAAGATATTCTCTCTCGGTAACAAGATGTAAAAAAAAATGTACCACCAAAATCAGTTCTGTTCAATTGGGGAAAAAAAATCACTAGTTTTCGATTTGACTTGGATTTTCTTGTTCATTATAGCCCCTTTCACACTGGACAAAAGATCCACTAACACCCACTAACATCTGGCTTTTGTCTTCAGTGTGAAAGGGTACAATCGGCATTCATTCCCGGGTCAAATGACTCTGCAGTAGTCACGGGTATTTATCGGCTCCAGCTCCGATCGGCAGTGATGGAAACATGACACCCGGGTGGACACGTTCATTTTCGCCCCTTTTCCGGCGCGACGGCATGACGCGCGTTGAAGTTCCGGACGTTGGCGCGTAAATAGCCAGGCAGGAACATTATTTATTGTTATTTATTTTATTTTTTTATATATATGGCTGTCGGAACGTCCGGTAACTTACCAACTACACCACTCGGCTGCTCCAAACATCAGACCATGTGCGTCCATGAAGAAAACGTGAGTAGCTTGTTCTTCTTAGGGGATTAAGCGCTCACTACCATCGTAATATCACTGCTGCATGGAACGCTGCATAATTCCAACCAGGGAAGTGTTGTTAGAGTAAATATCCGACCGCAAGGTCCGACAGCCAGCACCCGGTCCGATGACGTCATTCTGCATAATAATTAGCCATGTGCTTCTGTTTGTTTGAGAAACGAGGGGAGAAAATTCGGAACAATGGCATGGCACCATTCAATCGGCGTTGAGTTTGAAAGAGAGACTGAAGTAAAAGATATAAAAAAGTAACCACCGTAACATTGTCACTGGCCTCCATGCTGCTTTCTACTGTTTGCTAACCCTGTTTTCCGGCGCGTTCGTGACGTTGAACGTGACACACCAGAAAAAAAACAGAAAGGCAAACTCGTCTACTGGCAATGTGAAAGGAGTCAATCGCCTATTTTTAGCGGGTTTACCCATGTTTAAAAAACCCACATATACACGCTAATTTTGGTGTAAAAAGGGTATATGTGACCATTTGAATTTTAATAGAGTTTAGTCTATATTAGGCTGACTTAAATCTTAATACATACCCCCAGTTGGTGATCATCATAAGGCAAACAGCCACCGATATGAACAAAAATCAATTCTATTTTCAGAGAAGCATTCATTTGTTTTTTTTACCCTATCATATAACTAACACTGGTATGCTGTAGTGCTGAAACAAGTTGATTAATCAATGAGTTGATCTACAGAAAATGAATTCATTATAATTCTGATAATTGATTAGTCATTTATCAAGTCAAAATACCAAACATTTGCTGGTTACAGCTTCACAAATGCTAAGATTTGGTGCTTTTCTCTGTTTCATATCATTATAAAATGAATGCCATGGGTTTTTCTTGGCTGATCAGTCTAAGTAAGCAATTTTAAGAATCTCTTTGGGCTCTGGTAACTTGTAGTGGGCATTTGTCATTATTTTTTAACATTTTATAGACTAAATGATTAATCGATTAAGCGAGAAAATCGATAACGAAAATAATTGTTAGTTGCTGCTCTAGTATCAAACAATATCAATGCCATCAGCCTGTGTTTACATGCACCCACATTATTAGAGCAGAGGAACCCTCTAGGTTTAGGTCTGGAACATTGCTGGTCTGGGAAAAGTATATTCAAAACTTCCCCACCAGTCCTATGAATCCCCAAAAATCAAATTGTCACACGGTTAACAAGCGTGTACGAGTGACACAAACTGACAAAATAAGCACTCCTAGGGGCTGAATCCAGTCAAACAGAACTGTCCTTGTCAACACAAACAAAACACCGGTAAGGCCAAGCAAGGCCGCGACCGCAGCCACTTATTTTTGTATCTTGAACAAGGGACTGAAAGCACCTTGTGTATTTGAAACGAAGGCTGTCGGAGCCCCAGACTGGTCCGGTTCAAATTGAAATAATGACGGAGAGGGAATGAGGCTGTTGAGGCAGACAAGAGACATGGAGAGAGAGAGAGAGGGAGAGAGAGAGAGAGAGAGAGAGAGAAGATACAGAGCGTGGGATGGGGAGGGAGAGAGGTGATTCAGGTAAGCAAGCAAACACACACATACTGTACACCGAGTCCTACCACTGCCAGAGTTAGGGATTCGATTCCCACTGGGGCCGCCTTTGCACTCATGATAATGTAGGGTGCTTCAGATAAAAGGGTCCATAAAAAAAAAAAGAAAAACATATGTGCACCAAATGGCGTACATACACAAATGCATTAGGGCCAAATTAGAGCTGATGGACCGTGCGTGTCTCTGCTGACTTGGTGAGAGGTCGCTGCTTTGATCATGGCCTGGCTCTCTCTCTCTCTCTCTCTCTCTCTCTCTCTCTCTCACACACACACACACACACACACACACACACACAGAAAAGTTTGTGTTTTTGGGATGGAGTTGTGAGAAAATTGGCTTTTTGATTTTGCTTCCCATGGCTGTGAAACCAGTGTGAGACCAGACACTTCTGAAGCTTCTCTGTTGTCGGATGATGTGCTGAAATGAGCTGGAACATTGGACTACTCTGTGTGTGTGTGTGTGTGTGTGTGTGTGTGTGTGTGTGTAGCTGTGTACATGTTTGCCATGCATTCTACATCTCTGTCCTGATCAGCCCTCATTCCTTCCCTCCCTGCCTTCTTTTCATATTCTATTCTATTCTGTTTCTTCTTACTCTACACTGCCATTGAGTGTTGTATTGAATCTTAAAAGTTTTAAATCTTCCTTGCAAGCAAGTGAAACAAGTAAAACGATTTTTTTTTTCCAGTGCACATTTTGAAGAATTTTCTTCAAATCAAGTGACATAAACTTGTTACTACTGCAGTTATTTCAAGATATTATCACTTGCTTCAAAAAAATTCTCCAAACAGGTGAAAGACAAGTGAATTTCTCTTGCACCATTGCCAGATGTCCAATTCTTTTAAGGAAAACAACATTTTAAGACTATATTCAACGACTTAAAATTGATTTTTTTTTGCAGTGTAACCATCCCTCTGCTGTACTTTTACCTGACATGAGACCAGCTAAAACATACCCACCCTATATCCATGACACTATCCATTAGCGTGTCACTCCGTCCTGAAAACGCCATTTTGTCTCCTAGCGAACACCTAATTTTCAGCCGCAGAGAAGCCACTTCAAGTTATTTAGACAAAATGACACCAATACAAGACAACGGCGTCATGTTTGGCCTCATTAATTGTGGTGTTTATGTGGAGCAGGGCACTGGGACAGCGGGACTGGACAGGTCTCTTTGTTATTCGTGGCCGGGAAACCTTGTTCTGAGAAATGAGACGAGGGTGCTTCGCTGTAGAGCGACAGCCAAACAAGCCACCATGGTTTGTTATTTTTTAAAATAACTGCTGCATCTCTACTCAATTTAAACCTGCAATAAGCGATAGCATTTATGCACGGTGCTTTGCTAGGTTTGTGTGTTGCAGTTTCTGTCACCCTCTAAATTTCGCTTATTGCCGCTTTAAAAATCCTGCTCATTTTAACAGAATCCTACTCACATACAGTATGCTTCTACCTCTTTTCTGGGACAGTTCTAGTTAATATTTGCGACTATGAACCACTCTCTCAAAACTAGAAAACCACAGAACCAGGACTTTTTCTTCTTCATGTCCTGTACAACCAGTAGATGCAGTATCAACAGCGACAGTGACTGTTTCCCGCTATAGCAGTAAGCAATGGTGAAGCAGAAAATGAATGCTAAATGTTTGGTATGGCCCGGTTTTGCTGAAATGCTCTCCAGACTTAGTTCTGCTCTTCAGCGATCTCTGGGACCGACGGAGAAAATTACAATTTACAATTTACAATTTCCCATTTGACAGACGCTTTTATCCAAAGCGACGTACACATGAGATTTTAATACAACACAAGCAAGGATCTAGTCAGGAGAGAACAACGAGAGTAAGTGCCATAAAGCTAAGTTCTGGTCCAACAGGAATATAGGTGCTACGAGGCAGTGCTACGAGGCAATGCATAGAGTGCATAGAGGCAGATAAAGAGTTTTTTTTTTTTTTTTTGGTTACACATCCATCAGGTGAGAAGGTGTTCACTAAAGAGCTGGGTCTTTAGCCTTTTCTTAAAGATTGAGAGGGACTCTGCGGATCGAATGGAGTTTGGTAACTCGTTCCACCACCGAGGAACCACAGAAGAAGAGTCTGGCTAGAGACTTAGGGGCTTGTTGTGGCGGCAGCACCAGGCGCCGTTCCTTGGCAGAGCGTAGTGGGCGGGAGGGAGCGTAGACCTGAATGAGGGAGTTCAGGTAGGTCGGAGCCGTTTTGGTTGCTGCTTTGTAGGCGAGCATCAAGGATTTGAACTTGATGCGGGCAGCGACTGGGAGCCAGTGGAGGGATATGTGCTCTTTTGGGCTGGTTGAAGACCAGACGCGCCGCCGCGTTCTGGATCATCTGCAGAGGTTTGAGCGTACATGCCAGGAACCCTGCCAGTAAGGAGTTGTAGTAGTCAAGGCGTGATATTACAAGAGCCTGTACTAGGAGTTGTGCTGCATGCTCAGACAGGTAGGGTCTGATCTCTCAGACCGAGCAACAGAAGCCACATGCTCCTTAAAGCTTAGTTGGTCATCAATCATGACACCCAAGTTTCTGGCAAACTTTGTGGGAATGAGCTGAGCTGATTCGAGCTGGATACTGGTCTGTTGTTGTACAGAGGGACTGGCTGGGATGACAAGGAGCTCAGTCTTTGACAGGTTAAGCTGAAGGTGGCTTCATCCATGCCAAGATATCGGGGAGGCATGCCGATATCCGTGCTGAGACTGTGGGGTCGTCTGGCGGGAACGATAGGAGGAGCTGGGTATCGTCAGCATATGAATGGTACGAGAAGCCATGTGAGCGGATGACTGCACCAAGTGAGGTGGTGTATATTGAAAAGAGAAGGGGTCCAAGCACTGACCCTTGAGGTACCCCTGTGGACAAGCAGTGGGATTTAGACACTTCACCTCTCCAAGACACTCTAAAGGATCTCCCTGAGAGGTAGGACTCAAACCAGCGGAGAGCAGATCCTGAGAAGCCAAGCTCAGCGAGTGTGGAGAGGAGGATTTGGTGGTTAACTGTGTCAAAGGCAGCCGATAGGTCAAGCAACATTAGAACAGAAGACTGACGGGCAGCTCTAGCTGATCGCAGTGTTTCCACTACAGACAAGAGCGCAGTCTCGGTAGAGTGTCCGCGTTTGAAGCCAGACTGGGTAGGATCATACAGGTTGTTCTCAGAAAGGAATTCAGAGACTTGATTAAAGACTGTATGCTCAAGTTTCTTGGAAAGGAAGGTGAGGAGTGAAACCGGCCTGTAATTTTCAACCTGAGATGGGTTGAGTGCAGGTTCCTTTAGCAGCGGGGTAACCCGGGCTTGCTTAAAAGCAGTGGGGAACACACCCGTTGTAAGTGAGGAGTTGATGATGTGCGTGACTGCAGGGATAAGTGTGGGCGAAATGGCCTGCAGGAGGTTGGAGGGTATGGGGTCCAACGGACAGGTAGTGGGACGAGAGTCAAGCAGAAGTTTGGAGACTTGCTCCTCGGTGAGATGGGAGAATGAGAGGAGTGAGGCCCTGTTAGCTGGCGGCAGACTGAGTTGGTCAGGCTCAGAGAACTGATTACTGATGGTAGAAACCTTATCAGTGAAGAAGGATGCGAAGAGGTCAGCAGTGAGCAAAGTTGAGGGTGGAGGTGGTGGAGGGTTGAGGAGTGAGTTGAAAGCTGAAAATAATTTCCGAGCGTCTTTGGTGCTGCTGATTTTCTCCTGATAATAAGTGGTCTTGGCACTTTTTAGGAGAATGCAGATAGGAGAGTCTGATAGTCACTGAGGTCAGTGGGATCTCTGGATTTTCTCTCAGCTGCTCTGAGCCCCGCCCGTTGCTCTCTGATGACACCGGTGAGCCATGGACTAGTGGGGGTTTTACGAGCAGGTTTGGATGAGAGTGGGCAGAGATTGTTTACAGAGGCAGCTAGCGAGGAGCAGAGTGTGTCTGTAGCCTCACTGACATGGAGTGAGGAGAACTCATTATGAGGGGGCATGGTAGCCAAGACCTCATTGGAGAGCTGAGTCGGTGTGAGGGACCGGAGGTTTCGTCTGAAGGAGACCATTTGCGGCGGAACGTGAGGATGTTCCGGTAAGGAAACCGTGAATTGAATAAAGAAGTGGTCTGGCAGATGTAAGGGGGTGACAGTCAGATTTGCCGTGGAGCAGTTTCGAGTCACAATCAGATCGAGTGTATTGCCCGCTTTGTGTGTGGGAGCGGTGGAGACCTGTTTGAGGTCAAATGAGGACAGAAGTGAAAGGAAGTCAGTCGCTTGGGGTTTGTCAAGATGGATATTCATGTCCCCCATGACAATCAGTGGGGTGCCATCTTCAGGAGTGGCTGAGAGTAGCATGTCCAGTTCAACTACAAAGTGCCCCAGTAGCCCTGGTGGGCGATATATGACAACCACAAATAGTTTGACAGGAGCGGTAACCATGATTGCATGGTATTCAAAGGATGAGTTATTGCATAGAGGAGAAAGCTTAGTGAATTTCCAGTCTTTGGAAATGAGGCACCCGTGCCACCTCCACGCCCAATGGAACGAGGTGTGTGGGAGAAAGTAGAGTCAGCTGAAAGCGCAGCTGGTGTGGCTGTGTTTTCTGGACGGATCCAGGTTTCGGTCAGGGCTAATACCTGAATGTCAGATAGGTTTGCAAGTGCTTGGATAAATTCTGTTTTATTTACAGCAGACTGACAATTCCATAAGCCAAAGGAAAAAGCGGAGGAAGTAGCTGAGGCTTTTCTGAGAGAGTAGTGGTTCTCAGGATTGCGCTGTCTTTTATGACTGATGCGTTTTTTTCGGTCGCCCTGGATGACAGGGATATGTTGGTAGAGCGCAGCTTACGTGTTTAAATACCAGGAAATGCCACAGCTGTGCCCAGTCACAGCTCGTTACCAGGGCTGAACCCGCCCCTTTCAGATTTCCACAACAAAGCAACAGATAGAGGGCATGACCCGCGTCAGCTGACCCACCTATCGAAACTCAGAGAGTGAAACCAGGAAGTGCTCAGCCACAACAAAGCCTGACAACAGCCTAAGTCCAAATCTAACCTAGAAACAAAGATTCAAAACACTTACTGACCGACTGCTATCTCCTATGTCCTAGATCCAAGCTTGTTCACATATAATATTGCAATTATAACTGCATACTGTATAGAGCATCATCACTACAAACACTGTGAACAACCTCACCAAATGTGAGTTTTTTTTTTACAGGTTGTGTAACAAAAGGTAGTTGTCTAAATGTTGTATGGTAGAGTGCAGGCTACAAATAATTTAGTTTAGGTGAGCCAAAGCCTTCAGGACCTCCTTGTTTCCCCAACACCTCTCACTCTGTCCACTAGTGCAGCACTTACATGTGTGGAAACCTCTGGCGACTAGGGATGGGACGATACGCTTCGATACGCGATCTGGGGTTCAGGATTCAGTACAACCACGATACAATGTAATAAATGAAAGCTTAATGACAACAAAGTCTGACTGTGCAGAATTATGTTTATTTCTGAGACACAAATCGTTCTAGCGATGCCATTGGCTGCTAGAATGTAAACAACAATTTAAAAATGTCATTACAAAGTGACAATAATATAATTTGGATGGAGAGCTCGTGAAACTGTGATGGTCAAGCGTCTCATTTGTGATTACTACAGCAGAATAACATGGAGCTGATATCACCATTCATTTTTCTGCCCCACGATACGTATTGTCACATTTTTGTATCGCGATATATTGAATTGCGATATATTCCACACACACACACACACACACACACACACACAAACACTACAAATGTCTTCCTTGTAAAGCTTTGCAATGTGGATCCAGTGCAAACACTTGGCTTGGTCTTTCCTGTCTCTCTCTCATCATATCGATTAAGTCAGGATGTCCTCTGCTTTAGGCCGGCAATACACACACAACATGTGTGTGTTTGTGTGGCATAGGGAGCTGTGTGATAAATGTCCCTTCTAAGGACAGCAAATCACTCCTTCTCTCCCCTTGGTCTCTCTTTCGTTCTGTCTCGCTCTCTCTGGCGTTGTGCCAATAACCCTCTCAGCTACTCAATCAATTTAGTGTGTGTGTGCGTGTGTGTGTGTGTGTGTGTGTGTGTGTGTGCGTGCATGCGCGTGAGTTCGGGGTCTTTACCCACACTTGGGGGGCTCGTCATTCACTCTGTCAGACTCAGTTTTGTCCATATGTGCCCAGCTGCTGCTGCTGCGGACACACATGCACACACACACACACACACACACACACACACATAAACATGCCTGAATAGCATATGCAAGGACATACTAATGCATACGCTTATACAAATGCACAAAGTCATAGGTGCACACAGATGGAGACAGATGCACACATTTATTCATCAAACTAACATGCATGGAAAATAGGCTCATAATAAACACATAAAACTAACATAATAATGGATGCACACATAGACACAAGGATGAGACTGCAGACGCAATCATCCTGCTTTGAACTGGCAGACTGGAACTGTTAAACCGCAATCCAGAACATGTTTGTCTGATAGGTTCTCAAATATTTGCTTTTACTTTTATTAATAATTTAACAAATGTAACAACCCTTTTATAGCTGTAAAATACATGTAAAACCCCATTTTTTTCTGCCACTTATGGGGTCAGTCCTCGTATCAGAAGGTCAGTCAATCAGCTTCAAAGTGAAAAATGAACTTCAATCCAATGAATCAAAATTTAGATGAAGCTACTAGGCTGTAGAGCTGGCATCCTGATGTCACTAAGGCTATGGAAGTATTTTTCACACTCATTTGTAGCACAGAGATTTCAAGCAACTGGTTTATTCTGTATGTTTATACTGACTTCTTGAGTTCTGAACGTTACCAACAAAGAAATGCATGATGTCGAGAGTAGAGAATGACATATTAATTAAAAAAATAAAACATGAATGAGTTATTTTGTGATCTCTTAAAATGCCATGGCAGGTGACATTTACTTGCTGGATTTTTTGTTTGTGGTTTGAAGTTGCAATGTTTGGTTTGCTGTAAAACATGAACTCAAATGTCTCTGAACTGTGTAACAGCTGATCAGGAGGAACAAAACTTCTACAAAAGACATGAATCATAAGGTGTGGCGGCTTCAAGTCCTTTTATTTTTTTAACAGTCAGGTCATTCTGAGCATGTGACGAAGCCACAGTCCATGCAGTTGACAGTGACAACAATGGATCAGATCTCTTCTGATGGTGTGATTGATTGGGAGCTAGCTTGGCTTATGGGTATTGTAGTGGTTGTCATGGAAACATCGGTATCTGTTGGTGAAACATTTTATTTCTAAATATGGAGGTTGAAACATTCATAAGGAATGACTTTGATTACGATTACACAATGACACAGTTTCCTACCTAGTAGAAGACACTTAGTGGATACAGTTATTATGGTTAATATTGGCAATCAAATTACATTGGTGTTTGGCTAAAATGGAGGGAAAAATGCTCTCCCAGCTCTATAGGCACAATAGTGGGCCATACTGCAGTATCTGAAGGATTTGAACTCTGGATCTTTCAGATGGTACATAATGTGATTCTATTATTTAAACCCTGTAGGGAAATTCTCTCTTCTATTGCCCCCTCCAGCAAGGTCAGAACGGTTCATCTGCAGAACAGCGGCCATGGAGCAGTCCTTGAGCAAGCCGGTCTTGCTCAAGGACACTTCAGCAGAGGTGGCAGGCGGATTTCACAAACGTCCTCAGTGCCTCAAACAATGCACCAACCACCTGCTATATGCTAGCTATGCACAGTGGGCACGTGCTTCACTGGAAGAACGTAACGACTCCAATCTACCAGTGGTACTCAGAGGCCTTTAAAATGGTCGGGTTGCTGCACGCTTAATCCCTTGTAGACTGACAGGTTTCAATTATTTATCTTGTTAATATTTCATAATGCGAGTAAAAACAGTGGTGCGAATGACTTGTTTTGCGTCGCTGCTTCATCAGGTTCATCAGTTCACTCCAATGTTCTTACTTCCAAGAAAAAACCCAAGGTGGTCTATGAGTTACGCATGCTGCAAACCCACATTTTGTATGGTCAGCACTATAATGACCTAGACACTGCAAAAATGCCCATTTAACAAGTCCTTCACTCTAGTTTTCAGTCTTAAACACACTTGATGACCTGTGAAAACTCTTGAAACAAGTTGGTTCGCATTGGAAACAAGCATAATTATCTCACTGCTGTGGCAGATTCTTTTCACTTCTTTTGAGAAAAATGAGATTTGAAGACTCAATGTAGGGATGCACCGATCCGATACTGATATCGGATATCGGTCCGATACTGACTCAAATAGCTGGATCGGGTATCGGTGACAATGGGGCTGATCTATTCAATTCAATTCTATGTTTATGTCTACGTGCGCATACTACGTCATGCGTCAGCAGCGCGCCGGTAGACCCGGCCATTTGCCTTCGGTCCGTCCGGTGGCTCCTCCGGTCCAGCACATGGATGTATTAAACTAGGTCCAGCAGCTCCGGAGGATCCCGCCTGCCGCGCTCAGCGTCTCGCGCACTGAATTCTCGCTCATGGGGCGCGAGCCTCCCGCAGCTAGCATCCAGGCTAACAAGCTAACCTGGCGCCCAACCCTCATAACAGAGCCAGGGTCGGGGTGAGCTGACCGGGGGTCGGTGCTGATGCTCGGTAGTTAAAAACACACCTGCATGAATACTCTGTCTCGGTTATATGTTTAAACTCTCCCGGGTCACCGCGCGGCCGAGCAGGCTGCCATTTAACCTGCGAGGTAAAGTAGTTTTCCACCAATTATACAATCGGCGCGTCCAGCCAGACTCCATTCATAAATCCAAGGTTTACGGGGACTCGGCTGTAGGTCAACGTTGTTTCCTGCCACAACACGATTTAAAGTGTTTTCCGTGTTCGTCAGGTACTGCTGCTCCATTCGGCCGACACATAGTCAGACTAACATACCTTGATTTTTTTTCTGAGGGCTGTTTCATAAAGCAAGATTACCAGTTAAACCAGAGTTATTTCAGTAATTTAGGCTTATTCTGCATATTTTGAATGTTTTGTTTTTACCAAGTTACTTGTTTATACTACTTGTGTGAATTGTGATTTAATTTATCAAGTTTGTTTGCACTAGTTTGTGACTTAATTGTGATTTAATGTTTACATTTTGTTCTCATTTGATGCAGTTGTATTGTTTTATACTGGAATTTTAATTCCTGACCAATTTGTTGCTGCATTTAAAAGGTTTACCCTTGAATTGTAATTCCTGTTAATTTTGAAGATGTTTTACCAAGTTGCTGGAGCACGATCATTTATTATTTTAATAATAAATAACAATTGAGTACATTTATATCTATGTATTTATTTGTTACATTTTGTTTTACAAAGTTAGGAAAGCAATGTTAAAGTCAAGCCTGATGTTGCTTTACACATAAAAGAATGATCCCAGTCTCTTCCACACAGTGAGGCATAGCCTACAGTTTATTAATTAAACACTGGTATCGGATCGGTACTCGGTATCGGCCGATACCCAAAGCCCAGTTATCGGTATCGGTATCTGGACTGAAAAAGTCGGATCGGTGCATCCCTAACTCAATGCTAGATTACGTAAAAGACTTGTTAAGATCGATATCTTTTGCAGTGCAGCTGTGCACAAGACGCTATACTCTGATTTGCTCTCTCTCGCTTTCTCAATGCAGAACTCGAAGGTTAGTTATGAACAAAACGAGAGGAGAGGTTTCAAGCAACGGAACATTCAATAAAAACTGAAAGGACGATTAACCGCCGTCCATTACACCATTGCATTACAAGCAACGTTTTTTCAACTGATATCAGAAAGACATTTACTTCCTGACTTCACAGAATGATGCAGGCAGCAGCTATGGACGAGTGCGGACGTCCTCTCAACTTTCATTTCGGCATTCTCAGCATTGGTTCAGGTCATATCATCATCTAGTCAATGTCAAAATGTTTGCTGGGACAGATCTGCAGGACTTGGCATTCACTAAGTTAATACATAATGACACAAAATGCAGTTTGGGAAGCACTTGTCCATGTCCTTGTCTTTCTGAGTGTATTCTGTAATGCCAGTTATCCAAACTTTTGAAAAATGTGTGTGTGTGTGTTTGACGGTGTGTTTGTGTAGCACTGACTTTCCATGCATGACTGTATAGCAAATGTTCACAGCCTGGTCAGTACTCCTGGTCAATGGCCAGGCTCTCTCCAGCTATGCTTCATTCTCTCTCCAGCAATATATTTCTGTCTCTCTCTCTCTCTCTCTCTCCTTCTTTCTCTCTGTTATATCTGCCAGCCAGCAGTGTGTGTGCGTGTGTGTGTGTTTGTGTGTATGCCTTGTGTTAGCGTGTGTGGATTTATGTGGCAACGCATCTTCTTCTACGGTAAGATGAGAACATGAAAAGAAGGAGGGAAGGAAGCGAGGAAGGAAGGCAGCAGTGGAGGAGGAGAGAGGAAAACAAGAAAAAGATCAAAGGAAAGGTTAGAGGAGAGGAAGGAATTAAGTAAGGTAGGAAGGATGCGGGAGTGTGTGTGTGTGTGTGTGTGTGTGTGTGTTGTTGCAAGGGCACCAGATGCTCAGTTGATGAATGGGTTGCTATCACAGCACAGGCAGTGTAGTGACACTGAAGACCTTAGATCACATGGCTGTCACACACACACACACACACACACACACACACACACACACACGTCTTCACCCTGTCACTGCTGGAGTAGAATTGAAGTTGGTACACATCTTTCATCTCTCACTCTCTTTCTCTCTCTCACTCCGCCTTCCATTAAATCCTCTCTTTTTTCCTTTCCTTTCCTTTCATGTCTTCTCCTTCTCCCTTTCTACCTTTTCTTTCTCTCCATTATTTCCCTCCCACACGCCACACTCCCACAACCTCTTTCATTTTTGTCTCCCTTCCATCCTCCTCTCTCTCTCTTTCTCTCTCTCTCTCTCTCCATCCTCTTTGTCTCTTCTATTTCCTTCTATTTTTTCATCTCTCTTTCTCTCCCTCTCGTCATTTCTTTCCCTCCCTCTCTCTTTCTGCTCTCAGTTGGGGACCAGTTTAATTAGCGAGGCTGTTTTTGACAATAAGCCCCGCCGGACATAACAAACACACACACACACACACACACACACACACACAACACACTCACTCAAACGCAAATGCACACACACACACACACACACACACACAAGCAACACACATACACAAAAATTCAAGTACACACAAATCTATGCTGGCACACTCACAGGTACACACGCATACACACACATGTACATATACACACATAAATGCACATGCTCACATATACACACCAATGTTGACACACATACACACACATGTGCAAGAAGAGGTGCATATATAACCACTGCACTTGCACACACACACACACACAAATGCTAGTACACATACACACATACAGATACACACAGACGCTGAGGTGCATACACACACACACACATGCTCCCAACTGCATAGTGTACAAACACACTCTCACAAGACTCGCACACACTGCATGTGTATGCGGCTACTTGCTTACACACACACACACACATGCTCACAGTGGGAGGCTGAGGAAGAACAAAACCAGAGTCAGAGGTTGTTTTTATTTTTATTTTTTTCAAAAGAGAGAAAAAGACGAACAATTAAACATTCAGCAGCCGTTCGTCGAAATCAGCCCAGTTTCCCAGGATTTGTGGTACTGAGAGGGCAGCATGGGGATTCACGCTGTGTGTGTGTTCACGCTGTGTGTGTGTGTGTGTGTGTATCTATGTGTGTGTCACTGTGTGTGTGTGAGACAGAGACAGAGAATGTGTTTTTCTGTTTATGTGAGCGTGATACAGAAAGAGAGCGGCATGGGGATTCTCGCTGTTTGGGGAGGTCAAAGAGGGAGAGATAGATGGAATGGAAACAGAGGAGGAGAGGAGGGTGGTAGAGGAAGAACAGAGGGCTTCGCGCTGCGCTGGGAGGATTTAATAAAAAAAGAAATTGATTATGAAGCCGACCCTGGGACCTCCAACCCTCACCTCCGCCTCGACGCCGATCTCTAACCTTGACCTGAAGCGCACAAACAGAGAGAGAGGCAGAAGTTGATTTTCAACGACACTGCGATCTTTTCGGCTCGGCCAGGAATCATGCAGCCACACGCCTTGATGATATTAGTCCATGAACACAATGAACTGGGGGAATAGGTAATCAAGTGTTTAATTTTATTCATTAAAACACGCGCACATAATGTTTTCAAAGGTCACACGCTTGCAGCCGACATGATTTTCATTGCATGTATTAAAAATGCTTTTATTTGAGAAATGCTCACTGTCCCTTACAGAAAAACCACATGAATTTCCCATGTGAAATGCATGTGATAACATGTGATAACATGTAATCATGTTATTACATGTGATAACATGTGGAGCACCTGAAAATGTTCCAAAACCACACATTTCGCATGTGCAAAGCACGTGTTCCACATTTTACCCATGTGATGTCATGTGTTTCACATGTGATTTTTCCACATGTGCAATTCATGTGTTTTTTCTGTAAGGGGGGTACATTTGTTAGTAGCTATTGCTTAAGGTAACCATCATTACATGGTACATAGTCTCTATTTTATGTCATTATATTATTCAGTGGGTCACAGAGAAGGAAACCATTCCTATACAGGATGAAGGTAATCAACACTTACCTGCAAATGAGACATTTAAACGTGAAATTAAGTTACATTTCCGTATGCCTATATTAACTACACACATTATTACTTTTTCAGAATTGGAAATGATTAACAATAGGCAAGCAAAATGTTTTTCAATCATTTCAAGGGCTGCAATTCAACGGCACGGTGAAAGCGCATTGTCCTTGATCCCATGAGAATCCCCTTCTTAAACGCTTAAAACAGCAGAGAAATGGGCTGTGACACCTACGAAAAGTCAATTTCGCCGGAATTCTCCATTAACGGGGCTCATTGTTTATGCTACAGTGCCGTTCATTATCTGCCTCAGCCAGGCATTGCTGTTTAATTATTGCTAAACTGCGGGCCTGGGCCGGGGCAGATCATGTTGTAGATACACACTCGGGGCAGCTTGCTGTGACCCCCGAGCCGAAACGAGCGCACCTTGGCCATGTTCGGGGTCAGCGGTATTGGAGGGGAATGCTAACTCAATGTTTTTGCTGGTGACTTTGTTTGTGTGTGTGTGTGTGTGTGTGTGTGTGTGAGTGCGTGAGGGGTGAAGGGTGATTGGCGTCAGTGTTTAATCACTCCCACCTCTCTCATCTGCGGGTATCTCATTAGATTTGTCCTTTAACAAGCCAATCAAACAGCAGACTAATTAATAAATCATATCACCACGGTAACAGCAGGCACAGGTCAGGGCTGCATGCTGGGAAAGAGGCATCTGTTTGTTGGTTTTGGTAACAGGTGTGTGTGTGTGTGACTGTGTGTGTGTGATTAATGTTTACTCTTTTCTATCTTGTGGGTTCCAAATGTCCTCACAGAAGTAGAAAACCTTGAGCATATTGTGTATTATATGCCAGCAACAGTGTTATTACTGGGGTTGGTGTTCTGAATATGAGCTAAATTAAGATTAGGGTAAGTGTTAGGCCTGTACTGGTGAGGGTTAAGGTAAGTGTTTAGGTGAGGGAATGGATGTAAATTAGAAGAATACAGTTTTGTTGGTCAACTTACCCGTTAAGTGATGAGAACATAGACATTAAAATCATTCATGTGTCCCTGGTAGATGGTTGGCTCCAGTGTTCCATGCTAACACTTTAGCATACACTATGTTGAGTGATAGCAGGCTCCATGCTAACACTTTAGCATACACTATGTTGAGTGATAGCAGGCTCCATGCTAACACTTTAGCATACACTATGTTGAGTGATAGCAGGCTCCATGCTAACACTGTAGCATACACTATGTTGAGTGATAGCAGGCTCCATGCTAACACTTTAGCATACACTATGTTGAGTGTTACCAAGCTGCTAGCATTATCTCAACAGTGAGACACTGGGAACTTGTAGCAGCTCTAAAACTAAATGGTAAGTAATCTTAAAGCCAAGTCTGGCAGTTTTCTGTAAGAGTTTTGTAAAAATGTACACAAAATATGATTCAAAACTAATATACTGTTTTGAACAACCAGGGACTACTTCCCCTGCTTGCATAGGGAGTGAATGTGGTGGCTGATGGGAGACTGCATAGCTAAAAATCACTGCGCAGTGGATGAATACGTGGTTATATCAGCTATTTTGAGTTAATGATAGTTTTTTTTTTTTTTTAATGCAGGCCATATAATTAAACCACTAACAACTTTTTATCACGAAAAAGTCAGTCTTCTTACTGTAATATATAATGCTAGCCTACTTTCACTCAACATAGTGTATGCTAAAGTGTTAGTATGGGACACCAATGGGACCTACATTCTTATGTGTATGGCTGTGTATGCCTTTATATTTGAAGGCGAGAAGTGCAGTTTTACGTACACTAGCTTTCATCCACACACACTTTCTCCTGACCTCTGTTTTAGCTAATTTATTTCTCTCCATCTGGCCATAGTCCCACGTCAGCTTTTAAGCTAGCAACTCAGCTCCGACTGCTTTGCTGACACAAACACTAGCAACGCATGTAATGTGTGCATGCAGCAATTCGGTTTTTCGGCAATGCTATTCATCAGTTTGGGGTGTGTGTGTGTGTGTGTGTGTGTGTATGTAATGTGCATGTCCTTCTAACCTGATGTACTACCTCCATACCCTGTCAGTATGCAGGATCCAATGGAACGCAAAAGCTTTAAGTCAAACTGGCTGAAAGCCAATACAGCTATAGTCACCAGGGTGTCCTTGAAGAAGACAGCGTGTGTGTGTGGTCGACACGTGCACACGCACATACACACAATGAAATACACTCCCAAAAATGTACACACAGACACTTACTTGAAAACGCATACAAAGCACAAATTTGAATGCGCACACCTATTCACATGCACATACACAGTATACGGACAGATGTGTAAGTATGTATAGGCTACACACACACACACACACACACACACCACATTCATTTCCATCACTATGTATCAGAAGTGTAATGCTGTAGCCGCTATACCAATATCAGTCTGCTTTACAGCAAACACTGGAACATTATGGAAATCACATAGAGTAATGAATCATTTTCCTACCGCTCTTGTCGCTGTGGAGTCGCCGCTGGGTGTCACACACACACACACACACACACACACACACACACTGACAGACAGACAGACAAGCATGAGCGTACCTACATACACTATATACAAACACAGAGCATGAATACAGATGTGTACACATACATGCACACACTCTCCATCGCTCTCTCACACACACACACACACACACACACACAATATGTGTGTGGAGTATACTTAGGCTATACTATATTAGAAAGGGGGAAAGTGACAGCAGGAGAGGCATAGGGAAAGAGGAGAAAGATGGAGGAGAGGGGGAAGAGGAGAATGGGTAAGACTGAATTTGTGAGACTTTAGCTTCGCAGCATCAGCAATCTTTGCGCTTTTAACTTGGGGTTAAATGAGAAAGACTGAAAGAGACAGACAGAAAGAAAGAGAGGGAGAGACAGGGAGAGGGAAAGAAGCATGTCTTTAGGTCTAAATAATTCAAGGCCTTAAAAGGTCTTAAATACAGTTAAATGTTGCGTTTGAGTCATAAATATGGTTTCAGAGGGCTTAAAAATATTGCTTTTATTTGGTACATTACTTTTCTAGTGAGAAATCACCCTAGTTATGTACCATAAAGTACTATTTTTGTTTGTTTTTTTACTTTCAGGCTAATTTGGGGGGTAAATTGGTCGTACATCTTTATTTGAACCGCCATTAAAACGATCTGAAAAAGCCTTAAATTCAGCCTGCAGTCCCCCTGACACTCGCACACACTGAGACAAGGGGAAAAGGGATTTACTGTGAAAAATGTTGATGCCTTGGCAACACTGTTCTCAACTTTCAAGGCCACTAAAGCAGGTTGACAGAGAAGCAAAGCAATGCAGCCACTTTGGAGGGACAGGGATATAGAAAGAGACGGACAGAGAGAGATAGAAAGACACTATTCAACAGCAAGGCAAGGCAGGAATGAAAAGTAAAGGATTGTAAAAACCAAGTTCTGGGTTCAGAACTCAGAGTCAAAGTTTAAGGAAGCGACTGATTCAGAATGAGGAGCAACAGAGTTCAGACAATAGAGTGTATACATGTACAGTATACATGAGAATATGAGAAATCCTCTGGTTCATCCTGAAGGTTATATTTTCTGTATATGTGATTTAGATGAGACTACGAGTTCACCTCTACTGGCAAAGGGCCTTGGTAGAACTACATTTTCTTTGGACAATGTAACTAGACGGCATGGTAGATGCTGTACTCCTCCTGTCTCAAAGCCTATATACTGAGTGTGTGTGTGTGTGTGTGTGTGTGTGTGTGTGTGTTACGCCCAAAAACTAGCTGACAGCAGTGTAACGTTGCTCGCTGACTGTGAGAAGCAGTGTTGTGGAAGCTACTTTGGAAGTCTAGTTTGAAAAGCTACCAGTTAGTTCACATGGGACTACAGCAAAGCTCCTCTCAAGAGAGGTATAGATAATATAGTATACATCAAACTATATAATCTGGGTTCTTCACAGAAGAAAGTGGAAGGAATGTGAAGTTATACTGTTGTAAATGTAAAACCAATAAAGGACAGTAGTAGTAATTAAAAAGGTGGGTAAACTATGATCATCATAAAGGAAACAACCGCCAATCAATTTCAGAAAAGCATAAATCTATGCTTTTATAACTTACATCAGTTTGGTACGACTTACATGATGTATACTATGAATTTACATGATAATGATTAATGCCAGTCAGTCTTTGTACTTGTACAACCTTGACAATTAAAGGAGTAACTCAAAATATTTTAAACGCCACAAAATGACAAAAAGGTTAAAAACACTATCCAAGTTTGAGTTTAGTTGAACTACTAAAACCACTGCAAAATTGTTTAATTAAATGTAGTGAAACTACTCTCCAACACTGATGAGAGACATACTGTATGTCTTTTAAAGAATACATCAATTGGAATTCCTTCAGCAGCCAGGTTGGATGGAGGGAAAATGAAAGAGAAACATACAGATACATAGAGAGAGAGCTCTTCTTCTAACATCAATGCCTATATTGTTTCCAAGGTGAAAGAC
Organism: Centroberyx gerrardi; assembly: GCF_048128805.1. NCBI lineage: Eukaryota > Metazoa > Chordata > Actinopteri > Beryciformes > Berycidae > Centroberyx > Centroberyx gerrardi. The sequence goes on along the minus strand of NC_135999.1, from coordinate 3,329,847 downwards.
AGACAGGAGGTTGACAAAGGAAAAAGACTGATGGAAGAGGGAGAGCTGTTGCATTTCATTTTTTTTTTTTTTTCAAATGAAAAGAGGCAGAGGAGCTCATATGTGATGACTAGAAGAAGGAGAGAAGACGTGATGGAGTAGCAGCTTGAAAGCGGAGGAATTTTAGAGAGAGGCTATTTGGAGGGAATATGGAGGGGTACAATTGCAGAGAGAGAGAGAGAAAGCGATAGAGGGAAATGTTTAGCGCCTTGAGTCACATGCAGCAAATTGGCTGTCTCTCCATCTCTACTTCCCCTTATCTCCCACCTCTCTTTCTCCCTCCGTCTCCTCGTTCCATTATATTCTGCAGGACTGGGAGGTTGATATATGAGTGTGGTATAGAGGGACTTGGACGTGAGTGACTGCTGGACGTACATCACACACGTCACTCTCTCTCTCACACACACACACACACACACGCTTTGGTTGAAGCCATGAAAGGACGCTTTGAGCTTTGAGTAGGGCTGTTGGGTTGAAGACACACTCAACAACTCAATCAGGATAGAAGTCAGAGGGAGATGCAAGGACAGTGAATGATGGAGGTGGAGATAAAAGGACGGAGAGAAAGGGACGGACGAAGGAAATAAGACGGAGAGAGAGAGAGAGACCTGAAGAGAGAGACAGAGAAAAGACCGGGGGAGAGAGTTTAAGACAGAGGTAGGGTAGAAGGACATGGTGGAAAGGGTGCTCCATGCTAACACTGTAGCATACACTATGTTGAGTGATAGTAGCTCCATGCTAACACTGTAGCATACACTATGTTGAGTGATAGTAGCTCCATGCTAACACTGTAGCATACACTATGTTGAGTGATAGTAGCTCCATGCTAACACTGTAGCATACACTATGTTGAGTGATAGTAGCTCCATGCTAACACTGTAGCATACACTATGTTGAGTGATAGTAGCTCCATGCTAACACTGTAGCATACACTATGTTGAGTGATAGTAGCCTCCACGCTAACACTTTAGCATACACTATGTTGAGTGATAGTAGGATCCATAACACGTTAGCATACACTGTTGAGTGATAGTAGGATCCATGCTAACTATTTAGCATAGGCTACACTATGTTGACTGATACACTCCCTGCTAACTCTTTAGCATACACTACATTGACTGATGGGCTCCATGCTAACACTTTAGCATACTATGTTGAGAGATACGCGACTAGTGTAATCCAAAGTAAACCTGTAAATTAATAGCGTACATTTTAAAAATGAAATCAGTATAGCTGACTGGTTAATTTTTTCAACAATTCTGGTGAGCAACCATGTATCTGCTGCACAGGTGGACCCATTGTCCACCATGTTCATTTAAATAGGGGTTCCTGGTATGATGTTTTTGTTTCTGTTTTTTTTTGTAAATTTTACCATTATCCTACACAAAACTGCCATATCATTTTAGATTACATACCATTCAGCTTTAAACCTGCTACAAGTTCTCATTTTCGAGATGCTAGTCACCTAATATCACTCCACATAGTCTGTGGCAAAACTACCATATATGCAGGTAATGCAGCTGCATTGGGGCCCGCAACAGTTCAGGGCCCGCCTTTATCTCACCACTATCATATCATAAGATCTCAAGCACTGAGTTTACAGTACACACACAGCCACTAGGCTGTAATGGTAAGCGGTAAGTATATATAGTACTCAATGAGCCAAGTCATCTGCTCCATGGTGTCACATAGGCTACTTGATGTCATTCATTCACCAAATAAATAACAATACAATAACATAAAACAGTTTCACATATAGTTTATTGGCTCCTCTATGTTACATTTCTAAATTAAGTTTAAATAAGGATTAATGGGCGATTTGATGTTCCAAAATGTGCCCCCGCCCCGCGGAATTCTGGGTTATGGTGATTATGGACACATGGGTACTACTGCGTTAGAAGAGTTAGAAGTTAGAAGAGTTAAGACAGCAAGTAAGTGTCACCGATTATGTTTTCATCTGTCAAGGTGCGCTGTCACCGATTATGTTTTCATCTGTTATGGTGCTCCGACACCAGATTTTGTCAAGTATAGCGCGGCGGTCTGTTTTCCTAGTAATCATTTCATTTAGGCGTCAACTGTGCAGTGCATTTCGCTGTTGCTGATCGTTTTAAAGCTGCGTGCTTTCACTTCTTTCATTCGCTACTGACATTACGTTATGTTACCGTAACATAACGTACGGTAATCTTATATATAACAAATCTTATACGAGAACCTGATCACAATAAATTCTGGTGAGGTGGTAACGGAACAATCCGTACCAAAGGGAGAGGGGAGGAGGAGAGGCAGGAGGAAGGCAGGCCGCAGACTGAATAGCAAGCAGAACATTATGAAGCATTGTGATGGGCAGGGCCCGCTTTGACCATCTTGCATTGGGGCCCGGCGCTGACTCGTTACGCTACTGCACATAGTGTATGCTAAAGAGTTAGCATGGCACACCATGATCTCTCGCTAACACACCGAGCCACCAATCTACCAGAGACACGCGGATGATTTTGGCGCCTATGGTCCGACTAACGGACCGATCTCCCAAAAACTTTCAACTGTATTACTTTAAACTCTTCAGAGGCTAACTGACAAAGAGATGAAGATGAATAAAGGGAACACGCAGTAAAAGAGCAGAAGGGACAGATTTAGAGAAAATGGATGAGGATAGTAAAAGAACAAAGGGGAAAGACATGGCTGAGGAAATGGGGATGTGGAGAGAGAGAGAGAGAATTAGGAAAGAAGGAATGGGCAATGAAGAAGCAGGGAGAGAGGGATTTTTACAAAGAACAAGGAAGAGACAGAGAGGGAAATGGCGAGCATGTGGGACAACATGTGGGCCAGTGTTGGGGTGTGTGTGTGTGTGTGTGTGTGTGTGTCAGAGAGAAATATACAGATGCCAATAGTGAAAGAGTAAGCATGGAGACAGGAAAGGATCAAGAATGAGGCACATGTGAGCGTGTGTGTGTGTGTGTGTGTGTGTGTGTGTGTGTGTGTGTGTGTGTGTGTGTTGGGGGGTGATGATGATGGAGAAGGCTAGCTCACTGAGCAGGGTCATAAAGCCTGCGTGCTGATTCTGTCACTGGGAATGATTTACTTACATACACACACACACACACACACACAGACAGAAGCATGTGACGCACTTACAGTAGGCGTCCATCACAGCTTGCCTGCCCTTGGAAATCGTCTTTCTCTGTCCCTCTCTGCGATTCCTCTTTCTATTTCCCTCTGTAAGCATCGCTGTCTCACACACACACACACACACACACACACACTCACACACACACACACAGCCCGCTCTACCGTCGCTGTACCCCCTGTAACAAATGACACAGTAGAGAGAGAGAGAAACAGTTATTTTCTTGTCCTTCTCTCAAAGTCAGAGCTGTTATCTCCTCCGCTGTAATACAGCAAATTCCTCAGTAGAACCTCTTGTTTTCTTTCATTTCCACTCTCCCTGCCGAAGGCAACACGCCCGATCTGTAACTGAAGTACGGCGTCCCGCGTCGAAACACCAAAGACGTTTTCTGCATGCCGAACGTTCTGTAATAGGCTTTTAATGCAAGGGCTGACTGCGCGTGACGGCGGAGACGTGAGTTTTACGTGTCTTTCGTGGCTGAAAATGGGGTTGCGTAACTTTGTAAGGCCTTAGCCCTTCGTCTGGCTTGACATTTTAAAAAAAAATATATGGTTCACCTGCCAGTTTAATGGTAGGTGCTGACACAGAACAGCGGGGTAGATGGTGGCACGCGTCAGAATGCTGCTGGACTCTAATCAGGCTCGGTTTTTAGGGACATTTTGTTCCTTTTTAGGGGCAATTTATTTATTGAGCTATGACGCAAATAAAAACTCAATTTGTACCACTAGGATTTGCTTCATTTAAATCCGGGCTCTTCAACTGGTGGCCTGTGGGCCGGATATGGCCCGCAATTGATTTTTTACTGGCCCTTTGATTAATTCCCATGAACTCAGAGAAAAACTTTTCATCCATTATATTTCATCTGTAGCCTGTGTGCTTACTGTGCAGTGAAACTGGTTTGTGATTAATGAATACAACTTAAGGGTCGGTTCACATGGTAATATGGTGCATTCCATTCCATTAAATGTGTTCCAGTGCGTCTTCTTGGGAAAACATGGACGCAACAGCCTTTGTCCATTAACGTTAACGGCAGCTATCTGACAGCTCTAGTTACGTTAGCAGGCGAGTTCATACAGCAAAGACTTCTATCTACTAACGAAGCACAAGTCAACTGAAATACGTTACAAAGGGAAACTACAAGTTGTTACAACAGGTTTTCATAACACAAAAACTACATATCAAGTAAAATCAGCCTACAGATTGATGCTGTGATGTCAGCTGTGTTTATGTCGGACAACTCGGGCGGAAATAATTTTGTCAGAGTTTCCGACTTGGAATTCCGTCTTGAACGACCGTTCTGTTGCGCTTTTCCGTGTTGGAAGTCGTTTTTCTCCGAGTTCCGAGTACAATGGGATGCAGCATTAAAGATAGGCGTAATTCAGTATTTTGCACTCCACTTTGGAATTATACTTTGTTTAAAAATAATGTGAACTAGATGAGAAGACCAAATTTCACTTGTGAATTGCACTTGTGAGCATACAGTACATGAGCAGCTATACTTAAAAAAAATGAGAAATCGAAAATCTATGGCCCCTCAATTCCAAACTAGTTGAATACCCCTGATACAAATCATAATATCCCACATGTCCCATACTTGTTTGCCACTGCTGGAAACTGCCGGCAGGCCTTACAGAAGAGGATGATGCTGTTTTCATCTCTCTCTGTCTGTTTCTCCCAGTCCATCTTTCTGCCCTCGATAGTTGGGTTTTTTACCATATTGGTTTTTATTTTTGGTTGATGCAGTGGTTCTACTGCTTCAAGCTGCATACTCAGTTGTTTTCTTGTCAAAAAACGCTCAATTTTCCTCACCTGGAAAGAATCCCTCGCCATAGGCTCCCACGAATCATCTACGGAGGCCCACAAGGGACAGTTGTCGCATTCACGCGTGAATATATGACAGCTCAATAAATGAAATGTGAACAGGGTGAAATGCAAAAAAGGATTTCAATTTTTTTGCCCCATCATTTTTAATTTCACAGGGAACTTTATGGACTTTCAAGGGCATTTTTGCCCCAAGCCCCCGTTAATGTCTGACCCTGCTCTAAATTGGTTTCTATAAGGCAGGTTTAGGCATGATGCCACATTACATACAATATCTGAAGTGCTTCAATGAGTGCAACGCTACAGTGTATGCGACTATTGAAATACACATCCACATTCATACATTCAGTTCATTGCCTTCTATGTGATGAAGTTTGAGTTTCTGTAGGTGGCGCTCATTTCTTTGTCTGTTCAGCCATTGTGGATTTTGCTGCTCATGCTAATTACCCAGTTCTTCTTCTGTTTATTCCAAACAAACTGGAAACATAAAACGCATCACTTCATGTGTGCCAGAGGATTTTTCAGATGAAAGCAGCAAAACGGGCATTTATTTCTCTGAAAATGTTGCAGATTATTACATTAAGAACCATTTTCTGGTATTTAATCCTTTTTTTTAAGAGTGTACAGCCCCCACTGGATCTGAAAACAGCACTAAAAAATGGCCATCCTAAGGTGGTCTAAGGTACCATGTAAACACAGTGTCCTGGGTTTGAATCCGGCCCAGGACCTTTGTTGCATGTCATCCCCCTGTCTCTCTTCCAGTCTTTCCTGTTGCTCTCTACTTTGAACTGCATAATAAATGCAAAAAAAATGATCTTAAAGAAAAGCCAGCTGGCAAAAAACACTGTTTATAAGTCACTCTGATTTAGCATGGTGGTGAGTGGGAGGGAGCGTCCTTTCTGTCACATAACAATGAACTCAACTGTTTCCCTCATAGCTAGCAGGTCTTTCCAATGAAAACTGATCGACTCAAACTACATTTCAGTCCACATAGTATGTGTAACATGAGAGAAACCTTCATGTTCTGTGATGTGATAACACCACATAACACTCTCTACACGCCACACCACAAAACAACCTAGTCTCTCACCAGGTCGCCAGCAACCTCCCTTTCCTCTGCCGCCTTCCATCCATCTCTTCAGGAGGAGGAAAAACCCGAGCTTAAGCCTGTTGTTGTTGCTGTTGGTGTTTAACAGTGGCGGCTTTTGATTGACAGATACTGACTCAGCGGGAGGCAGCGTGCCAGAGAGAGAGAGAGAGTCTGGGAGAGATTTAGCCTGAGAACAGAAAAAAAGAAACACGACAGTGAAAGAACAAGAATGGGGCTGAATCAAGATTCGGAGAGAGGGAAGGGAGAGAGACAGAGGAAGACAAAGAGAGAGAGAGAGACTATCTGCATGCACCCCAGGAGGTCTTGTATGTGTCTATGTGAGGCGGCATAGAACAGCAGTGTTACATTGCAGACCTTACTCACAACACACACTCACATACAGAATGACAGGCAGACTCGCATTGCAGCATTTCATTAGATAGAGTCACACTGCAACTGTGTGCATGAACACTTCGAATTTGTGACTGTGTGTGTTCATGTGTGTCAATTTATGTTCAAAGACACACAAATACAATGTTTCCGCAGTGTATGTATGCATTAGAGCGTCTTACTAGAACAGCAGCAGATGTGGTGGGACCATGGCTAGCTCCATCGTGTTACTATTGAGCACACACTAGCTGAATTACTGAGCGTCTAAAGATGTGCATAAATCAGTCTTGTGGCACAGATCTGTCATTTTGTGATCATATGGGGAAAAACACTTTAAATGTGAGGTTTTTATCCAAAAAGTGTTAGAAACCTGATTCTCACCACAACAACAGTAGAAGCTGTTTCAGCACTATGGAGAGCTCCTTGTTGCTGCCCAATAGGAATCACAGTGTTGAGTGCAGAGCTGTCCATGGTGCTGAAACACTAGTATGACTGTGAGTATGACAGCACTTGCTATGGTTCCATGCAGAGTAAGTTAGCATTCTGAATGATTTCCTTCTGATTGAAGACTCCAAATCAACTGTTCTCATGAACACTACATGAAGTGATCTGATACAGGTGTAGGTTTCATGGACCAAAGCATGTAATCAGAACAAATGTTGAGAAAAAGTTTTAGACTTTTCCAGAAATTGTTTTCACTTACCGTAAGTGGACGAACACGTACAGAAAGAATAGTATGTATTCCAACTAAAGAAGCGGGTGTCGTCGGCGTAAGCTTTTACGTGGCATTTAGCTGCTAATGTTCTATTCAACAGATTATCAAAGGTTTACAGTAAATCCAGCTGCTGCTTCATTATACTAGGCGACCTGCTAATGAGTTGAGATGATAGTAATACAGAGTTGACAGACAGAGACAGACAGCCAGAGCCAGTGGCCTCATTCATAGAAAGATTTCACAATCAAATTTTATCTTATGAATCTTCAACTGTAGAAATGTCATGTCAGTGTCATTATTAATAGGCCTCGAACTTGATGTGGAAGTGTACCCGGTCTTTGCCGGCTCCAGCAGAACAGTAGAGAAGCATGATGAATGTGAAGCCTTCTAAACCAGACTTCATACCCACAGCCCATCCAGGTAGTTACAGGAGAGAGCTACCAGTCTCTCTTTGTGCCTGTCAGCATCACAAAATTGTCATTCCTAATTTACAGGGAGCTGACATCAGATGCTGTGCAACATGTCATGAGCTATGAATTATAAGGTTCTACCTGGGTGGAGTGCAGTTGTGAGATATTGAGCATCAAAGATTTGACACACCAGCTGGCAAAACCGTTATGTACTTTCTATCTTTTTAAACTTCAAAAGGTTATTTAAAAGAAAGAAAAAAAACACAAGCATAAAGTAACATTCAAAAATCATGAATATGTGGATAACTCAATGTTGATGAAATTTGATGAACAGCCAACATGACTACCAGCTTAGCAATGAAGCTAAAATACTTGTTTAGATGTTTAGATTTTCATCATCAACACTATGAAAGTAGATGGTTTGGGTGGGAATGAATGAACAGGGGAGAACCATGTGCTCTGCTGGTGTGTTTTCCCTGCTTAGCCCTGCCTTTAAAGTGTAACTAAAATTGCATCCAAAAGCACTGCTCCCATCTCAACCCGCGGAGCTGTTTACCTCCTCCAAACTCTTCCGTCTGATATTAGGCCCAGGCACAGCCACAGCCTTGCCAAGCTCCACTTAGCCCTGCTGCAGGAAAATGGCAAAAGATAGCACTTTCCAACCATCCATTTTCAAGCAATTTCAAGCAACCAAGCAATTTCAACTATCCATTTATCCACCAACTCTCCACTGAGGCACATGTCCTGTATAGCGTCGTGCGATTGGATAATACCGTGAGCTGACAGCCAATCCGCAGCGGGGGAAACTTCCCGTCTGACCAGGCTGAGGACCAATGGGAGCCGCTCTAATTGAACCTGCCAATCAAACACCAGCGTCTCAACTTGGCTCCTTTAACCTCCTCTCTCTTCGCTCTCTACATCCATTTCTCTTTTGCTTTACCCCCCACTCTGCCACTCTCTTTCTACTGTAACTCTCTCTCTCCTTGCCTCTCTCTCTCTTTCACTCCCTCTTTTCCGCCCGTCCGCTAATTAGTCTCGTGGGTCCTGAAAAAAACGAAAGACATCATCGGACAGAGATAAATCCAGACAGAGACAAATGAGGACAACTTTTTCACCGCGGAGCTTCTATAAATAGAGACGGCAGTTAGGAAGCAGCCTCTAGCGGCGAAGCAGGTTTCCAGCAAACACCAACATCAGGTGAATTATCAGTGGAACACGTTGAGGAGGAGGACGAGAGAAAGCGGTTTTGTTGTTGCCAGTGGGAGCGGGATAATGTCATGTAATGAAAATGAGACACTTTAGGGGAATTCTGAGGTCAAAGGTCAGCGTCAGATACAGAACAGCAGCTCTGGAGCTGGCAGGGATTCAGCGTCTTGCTCAAGGACGCTTCACCAACACTCCCCCCATACCCATCACCTGGCACCAAAGATCAGCCAATAATAGATGGCAATTGCAGTAGCATGCTTTTTACCATTAGAGGTCATGCTTTAGACAGATTTGGGTTTGGGGTTTAGTTACTCTTTAAAGATACATTGACTTCCATGAAGTAATGGGAGGTAATGGGAGTTCTGTGACCCTTAGGCCACCCTTCCACCCGAAAAAATTGTGTGGTGATGTTACAGATTGTCATCCACTGATTTTTCCATTCCTCTCTTCCTTCCCTGGACTGCCTCCACTCCTTTGCTTTTTTCACCTTTCTATCCTTCTCTCCCATGCCACCATCCTCCCCTTCCCTCTCTCTCTCTCTCTCTCTCTCTCTGTCTCAGGTTGTTCATACGGTGACAGCTGTTGTGCTTTTGGCTCGGTGACGTGTGTGTGTGTGTGTGTGTGTGTGTGTGTGTGTGTGTGTGTGTGTGCGAGCTGTCCTTTTAAGTCTCCCTCTTCTCTTTTTACACCAGGCCTGCAGCAGAACCTAGTAAATCTGTTGGAATAGTGAACGCCTCACTGCACAGGAGGTGTGTGTGTGTGTGTGTGTGTGTGTGTGTGTGATTTTCAGTGTGTATCCATTGTTTATGTTTGCCTGTGTTCCTGTTCCTGTTGTGGTTACAGTGTGAGTTCGTGTTGGCGTGTACATAGGTGTGTTTGCTTATTTGTGTGCATATTTTGTGTGGATGAGTACCTTGTACAATGTGTGTGTGTGTGTGTGTGTGTGTGTGTGTGTGTGTGTGTGTTACCCATCCATTGGCTGAACACCTGAGTGCCCACAGTGACAGAGAGGGATGGCTGGCTGTCCAAACCAACAACCTACAGCCAACACAGACCGCTCCCAATTCGGTTGGCTTAGTGTTTTATCACGCACTCACACACACACACACACACACGCACACAAACAAACACACATGCATACAAACACCAACAGTTTGTTACATATGTAAGTATTCCACATGGAGGGCCTTAGCTGAAATCCCATGTTGCTTAGTCCTTCACACATGCATGCACACATGGCAGGTACACACAAACAAGCATAAGATATTTCCCTCTGGAGCGTAGACTGTTTTTATTTGCTTATTTATACATTAACCTGACCCTGAAAACTAATTTATATATAATATTTTTTATTTATGTAGCACTTTTCAAAAAAACATTTACAAAGTGCAAAATCAAACAATAGGAGACATATAAAAGCAAGGCAAGAATCCAAAAACGGAGGTGAAAAACAAAACAAAAGGTACAATAAAATAGATGCCATTATACAGTATATATATATATATATATATGCAGTATGTATGTATGTATTGAAGTATATCATCACATAAATGAAGCCTTGTGATAATGAGACAATTGTAATACCATGTGAATTCAATGAGAAACATGAAGGCACACACACATACACTCATCTGTCCTTTGTTCCGTTTTTCGGATTTTTTGTGCCACAGCGAACGCAACATGGGATTTAGCGTTTTTTTTATATGCGACGATGAGCGGTTTAACGAACGATGATGATTACGCCGATGACGGATGATTGTGAATTCATGGGAGACGCGTTGATTGGGTGATTATGTTAATGTGCGACTTCAAAGCGAATCAGACAAACAGATATTAATTGCACAGACAAGCCATATACAAATATAAACTCTGATTTGGGCTAAAAAAAAAAAAAAAATCTGTATGGAAATGATTTATACCATCTAGCACACAGCAGAAACTACATATACACAATCACACGAAACACACACACAGTACAGCCTATAGCGTGGACTAGCATGCACACACACACAAGCACACACACTCTCTCTCTCTCATACAAAGATTCTTTATTTGTGTAAAGTGTAGATTCATTAACTCCGCTGTAGTCCATTTGAAGCAGGTTTTCTGGTGGACAGATGCAGAAAACGAACAGTTGTTTTCCACTTAGAAAAGCCATTTTCATCCCACTGAGTTATTGTTATCCAACATATGCCACTGCCACTTCCACTTAGAGTCATAATCCACAACATTTTCACATAAATACATTTCCGTTTTGCTACTTTATCACCGATTGTTATAACACAATAGTGACTCAACCTATATCCAGTTCATGAAAGCTTTTACATTGTCTGTTCTACACAGCCGGTGTCTGGTAGCTCTGTCCTGGGAATGTGATGCAAACAGCAGCAAACACACACTTTCTCATCCAATATTATTGATAGTGACCAGCATCAGTGTACTTCACATTTCTGGGGAGCAAGTAACATGAAGAAACTCCTTCATGTCCAGACAGTAAATGTACTCCCGAGAAGTTTTATAGCAGTTTCCCTTTATAGAAAAGAACAGAACCAAACAGATTACTATATGTGTTTTCTATATGTGTGTGTGTGTGTGTGTGTGTGTGTGTGTGTGTGTGTGTGTGTGTACTATGGTTATCTGCTGATGTGACCTTTCAAGAAGACAAGTATCGATTTGTTAACAAAGCTCAGAGGGGAGAGACAAAACAATAGAAGCAGAATGGCAGGCACAGAAAACGAGGCAGACAGCAATAAGCAGTAAAGAATAGAAAGAGGTCATATCTATTTATCTATCAGCCTTTAATTAAAAATGTAACGTCGTCCACCTCTGATATGATGGATATGATGCCGTTTGATTATATGCTTATTATGTAACTGATTAATTCTACACTGGTTGTCTATGGGAAGCCCTTAACCTGAATTGATTCTAATGGTCAGATTCTACACAAGTATGCTTGATTGTGTTAGTATTATTATTATTAGTAGTAGTTTTATTGTCATGTAATGGTCTAAATGCCAAGAATAAAAACCAAGGGAAAACACTGCATATTGGGAATTTGGGGATTTTGTACGCATGAAAATGGATAAATTGGAAGATAGCGAATATTGGCACAAAATATTTACAATCCCATCCCTCTGTATGCATGTTTCATTCCAAAATGATCCACCATTTGGAAAAAAGGGGCACCTAGCAGTAGTAGTAGCAGTAGTACCTTGTATTTCAATGGAGAGTTTTAGTGTCACATGATGGTCTAAATCCTATTAAACACTGAATACTTGCACTTAAAAAAAAAAAACGCTACATATTCATTTACTTATTTTTGCATGAAAACGGTCAAATTTAAAGCTGCGGTATTGAACGTCGCTACAAAACATCGCCTATCAGCCGCTGCACTCAACATTCGGCCTTCAAAAAACCCAACGCTAGTCGAACCCCACTACCTACCCACCTGCTTTCCCTAAGAGTTCGAATTAGAGACAGACAGAAGGAGAAACGGAGAAATGGAGAGAGAGCGAGAGAGAGAGAATGTCAGGGCTATCAGAAGCGAAGCCATATTGAAGCGGCGGTATCGACTGAGTATAAGCAGATGAGAGGAGAGCTGGAGCGTGTGATGCCAGCTGACAGATACACCGGATCGCCCCCAGCGCTTCTTCACGTATAGCCAATCGGCCGCTCGCATACTAATGACACTCTTGATACGGACTTCCAACTGTACGAAGCCCAATCTAAAGCGTTCTGATTTTCCGTCTTCGTTAACCCCATCCATCCACATCCATCCTTTCGACGGTGACATGGACTTCACATGCATTACCATTCATCTCCATACATGATGAGAACTTGGCGTCCGATTCCTCTGAAAAGCGTCTTACAATTCATCCCAAGAAAAAGGGAAACAAACTACTATGTTTTTCCCATCCTTGCACCGACATCATGGTTCACACCTTCAAGCCTTGACTAAATATAGGGATCCAATACCGTATCTAATGTAAGGAACCCTCTTGACATGTCCCATGAGAGCGAATTCGCACTTGCCTCTCTGTCTTATATGGCTCCTGAAAGCCTTTTAAAGAGTGAAATGGAGCGGCTTGAGATGATATGACCATTTTCAGAGAGATGTGTTATGAAAGCGCTATCTTCTGTCCTCGTCTCATCTTATCAGCCCTTATTGAAGGAAGGCTTGTTTATTTTGCGCCGGTCTTTCGGCTCGGATGAGTCGCACGCGCCGTCTTCTCTCTGTCTTTCTTCGTCTCCGCTCGTCCTTTCCCTCCTCTTCCTCACCTCCTGTCGTCCGTTCTCCTCTCCCCTCCCGTCTTCCCGCCGCCCTAATCCCCAAAGTAAATAGCTAAGCCTGCCTAAGTCTAGTGTGGGTGTGTGTGTGCACTTGCACCGCATGTACATACACTCTGCTTCTGTGTATATGCATGTGTGCAGAGAGTCTGTGTGTGTGTGTGTGTGTGTTAGTGTATACTCATGTATGTCATGTACATGTGGGTCCACTACATGTCAAATACATGTGTGTCTCTTCCCTTCTGTTCTTTGTTATACATAATCTAAGATGAAAAGAAAGCAGTAAACAATGTAGACAAAGGGACACACACACATTCATCCAGTCACTATTAGCCTATTATTAGCCTAACCTGATTCTGGATGACGGGCTACACTCTCTATCTCATTACCACGTTGACATTTGATTTGCTGTTGTGTTGCCATGATGGTAACTATAACAAGAGATGTAGTGGAGGATGGAACTTCCTTTTTATTTTTGCAGAATAGGGCAGGTAGGCTGCCAATCTTTAAAAAGTTGCAAAATATTGTAAATGATCTAAACTCAAGGTCTTAAACAGTCCTAAATATGGGTCAATGTTGCATTTGAGTCCTAAGTGTGGTTTCAGAAGCCGTAAAATGCCTAAAATAACAGAGGGAGGTATGCTTTTGGGGTAAAAATCGTTTTAAATTTGATTGAAACTGGCATTAAAGGTCCCATATTCTCCACTTCCCAGTGTCTTGAAGTCCATTCAAAGCTGTGTGTGTGGTGTCATGAACCAAAAACACTCTCAATCCATTTCTCCACGTTCATTTTCCAGCATCTCTCTGAGCCTTACCAAGAACAGGCTGTTTCTGTCGCCGTGTCTTTAAGGCTCATTAATATTAACGACCCCACTGTTCTGATTGGCTAACCGTTTCAAGAGTGAAACGTGAGACGCCGCGGCCCGGCGGCTACAGGTAGGGAAAACTCTCCGGTAATAAACAATGACAACCGCTCAACCGCTTTGAAAAAAACACTTTGTTAGTCTATTATTTCTTACAGAAATGATAATGAGCGAACCTTTGTGACGCCACAAAGTTACGGAAGTCCAAACGGCTCGTTTAGAGGCTCGCTTTTCTAATATGGATTGTGTGGATTTAGTTGGCGACCGTGCGTTTTGATACTTTCACCATGTTTAGATAGCACATCCAACTCCTTTATCATCACAGAGGCAAGGGGAGTCCTGTTTTACACCATATGGGACCTATAAAAGTTTGTGGAAAAATGTTTAGGATGTAAATTCAGAGTAGACATCATAGTATATAGTATCAAAAAATGTCTTTCTAGGAAAAAAAAACCCATAAATATTAATGCATTTCTTTGTTGATATTGGTGGTTGTTATTGCCTCATGATGCTCTGGAGGTCACAGTTCACCCACTTTCTTTATCCACCACCACACAGTGAATATGAAAAAAACATGCTCTAGATTGTTTATGAAGTCTAATGGAAATGGCCCTCGCTGCTGTTGCTCATAGTGACACAATCGCCGGGATGCCGTAACGGTAACCATGGCGATGCGGCTCTACTGTAGCTCTGACGATGGCTGGTTTTATGGCTGTCAAACCGTTATGATGTTAATAAAGTTGGGTCACGCTGTGCAGGGCCCCCGGGCAGCGTTGCACCATGGGATTGATTGATGGCTCTGTTGTCAGTTCAATCTAAGAAATGCATTGGAAGCGGGAGGGAGGGATGAGTGGAGGAGAGAGGGATGGAGGGATGGAGAATGGATTGGAAGAGGAGAGGAGAGGGCAAAAGAGGGAAGGGGGATAATGAGAGAAAATAGCGGCATGGGTGAAGGAAAGCAAGCAGAGGAGGAGAGAAATGTGGGAAAGGGAGAGAGGGATGAATTGAGGGTAAGAGGAGAGGATGGACAGGCAACGGGTGAAGGGGAAAGAGAGAGCGAGGAGAGAAATATGCTCAGGATATACATGAAGAGAGGGAAAGAGAGTAAAATGACAAATTGCACTGGCAAAGAGAGGAGGGACGAGGGAAAGAAGGGAGGGAAAGTGAGAGAGGGAGTATTGTATTATGTCACAAAAGGATGGAGGCAAAGGAGAAAGGGTGAGATGGAGGGAGGGAGTGATAAAGAGCAGAAAGTGAGGGAGGATTTTCTATGGCAGGGGGGAAAAAAAGAGTAAGAAGTATGCAAAATGAAAAAAATGATATCCAAAATAGGGGAACTGAGGGGGCCGGGGAGGAGAAAATCAGATTTTGTCAAGGAGCTGAGTGGGATTGATAGCCTTGGATGACTGAGTGAGAGAGAGAGAGAGAGAGAGAGAGAGAGAGAGAGAGATGAGTGAATGAACAAGAGGGCAAAAGAAAGGACGGTTAAGACATTGAGTGGTTGAGTAACTGTTAGGGATGAGACGATACATCGAAATTCAATATATCACAATACAAAAATGTGACAATCACACACTCTCCATCCAAATTATATTATTGTCACTTTGTAATGACATTTTTAAATTGTTGTTTACATTCTAGCAGCCAATGGCATCGTTAGAAAGATTTGTGGATCAGAAATAAACAAAATTCTGCAAAGTGAGACTTTGTTGTTATTGAACTTTTATTTATTACATCGTATCGTGGTTGTATTGAATCCCTAGCAACTGTCCACATGCAATCCAGCGGTGACACTGAATTACAATGGAAAAACATCCAGCTTGGAGTCATAATGTCAACATGGCATTCGATATGTGATATCGGACATCCGCTTTGGTTTGCAGTGGTTGAGCTCTGTGGCTGATTCACTCTCCAGCGCCCTTGAGAAACACCCATACACACACACACACACACACACACACACAAATACATACGCACACTGACCTACTGATTCCCAGAGTTGATACATGCAGGAATAAATGATTAGCATTCTAGGGCACCGCATAACACTCCAGTCTACCACAACACACACACAGCAAATACACAGCACACACACACACACACACACTGCTATCGATTCAATGGTGCAATAGCTAATAAACAGATGAGCTATGTTGCAGAAGAGTTTCTGTGGATCTTCAATGCGTCTCGGCTGCATTAACACCTGGATTTGATGTGTTTTTGCTGTACCTGATTACAATCCGATCACCCAGGATGTGTGTGTTAAGTGGAAAGTGAGGAGTGTTAAGTAACACACACACACACACACACACACACACACACACACACCAGTGGGTTAGGTTGCATTACAGACCATCATGTTGCAGGACTGGTCAGGCTGGCCTTGCTGGAGTGAAATCATTAGCTTCCAACTGTTTTTCTACTGTGTGAGATGCTGTTAGTGCCGTCATGAAAGTCTATGGAGGGGGGGGGGGGGGGAAGCATTCTGGGGAAAAAAAATAAAGAAATCGACAGGCCGCGAGGTGTTTAAGTCGTGCAGCCTCAGCAAACAAAGACATAGTGTGTGTGTGTGTGTGTGTGTGAGAGAGAGAGAGAAAGAGAGATGGACACAGATAGTAGAGCCTTGCAGCCAGTGTCCATATCTCTTGCCACCAATGACTCCTCCTGCTGCACTACAACTAATGGACTCTCTCCTCCTTTCCTCTCTTATCTGCCCTCTCTCTCTCTCTCTCTCTCTCTCTTTCTCCCTCTCTCTCTCTTCCTCTCTCCCCTTCTATCTCGCAGTACTCAGTGCCCTGCTATCTCTCGCCACTTCACCGCTCCACTTCTATCTCATTTTTATCATGCTTTGGTCTTTCTCTCTTCCTCTCACCCCTGCTCTCTCTCTCTCTCTCTCTCTCTCAGCCTCTCTCTCTCTCTCTCCCTTTCTCTCTCTCTCTTTTCTGCTTTCCCTCTACGTCCCCGCCTGTTTAATTCTGTCCCTATCCTTCCCTCCGCCATGACCGAAAAGCCCAAAAGTTCATCCTCCCTCTGAAACTCGGCCGTATCTCTGTCTACATCAAACGCAGCGCAGCCCAAAAAGGAAGGAATAAATATGTCAAAGGAATGCTTTGCCTCATCACACTCAGGCTTACCTTGCCATGAACTGAATAGTTGAATCAGGGTGAAAGCTATGATATTATCCTGTTTTCGCTTGTTAATGACACTTAACTCACAAAGGGAAGGAAATTGATTTTTAAGCTTTGAGACATGGATTGGAAACTCAGTATTAGGAAGGTGGTTAAAATGTTCTTTTTGTATCTTCTATTTCCATCAGGATCTGTTTTCTCTCTTCTTTCTCTCCCTCTGTTGTTCAAAAACCATCCCTCTGTGCATGACACTTAAGAATTTCATTCAAAAACTAGAAAGCAACATTTCCTGGAGAAAAAGTCTGGGCTAGCTGTACAGTATCGGATAAGACACAGTAGTTGTTACTTAATGGTTTCTAGGGCATAATAAAGTGGTTGCTAGGTGATTACTAGTTGTTGCTAGGGTGTCACTAGGTGGTTGCTAGGGTGTTTCCATGTGGTTACTAGGATGTTACTAGATGGTTGATAGAGTGTACTAGATGGTTGCAAGGGTGTTTCTAAGTGGTTGCTAGGGTGTTCCTATGTGGTTGCTAGGGTGTAGTAGGTGGTTACTAGGGTGTTTCTAGGTGGTTGCTAGGGTGCACTAGGTGGTAGCTAGGGTATACTAGATGGTTGCTAGGGTGGTTCTAGATTTATAGATAGAATAATGGACACAGAGTGACAAATGATGACATTTTTACAGGCAGGATCCTCTATATCTTTATCTATATATTTATATTTTTTATTCCCCAAAATGGATGCATAGTGTTTTGGAAATGAATGAATTCATCCAAATGCATAAGAAGATGTAGGCTGAATGAATGAATGAATGAATGGGGATGTTTCACACAGAAATGAAGGGGTTCTTACCTGTACTCCTGGTCTCTCTGTCCCTTCCAGATGACCCAGGAGCAGTATATCCTGGCAGCCCAGCCCAACCCGCTCCACCAGCGGGGGGCATCGGTGTGCGGCGCCCCGGTCTACCCGGCGGTGGGAATCTACGGCTGGAGGAAGAGGTGCCTCTACTTCTTCATCCTCCTCCTCCTCGTCACCATGATCGTCAACCTGGCGCTGACCATCTGGATCCTCAAAGTCATGAACTTCACTCCGGTAAGAAGAGAGAGAGAGAGAGAGAGAGAGTACGTGTGTGTGTGTAATTAAAATGCCAGGATGTTATATGGTGTTGTGTTTATATGTGAGTTTATGTGAGATGAAACTATCAAGCTCTCCCTGAAGCAGTGGTGTAAAAAGGCTGCTCATAATGGAATGCAACAAGAGAGTGATGATAAAATGAACAACAGCAGTTCGACGCCTGCCTCAGGAGTGAGTGGTGTGTGTGTGTGTGTGTGTGTGTGTGTGTATATACTAGGGTTATACCAATAAATCAGGCTAATACTGTCCTTTTATTAGAAATCATATCTGGTGCAGTCAGTGTCGTCAACTTTCGACTGGATTGATTTAATGCAGTTTTTTTAATACATATCTATTGTAGAATTTATCTATACTGGTTGTCTATTGGAAACCTGACTGATTCTAATGATATATATTGATCAGATTCCATAAGTAAGCAGCAATACGTTTTCCTCTCCTTCTTCTTCCTCTTTATATTATTGTTATCCTGGGTTTCAGTGGAGAATTGTCTTGTCCCATGAGGGTGGAAAAGCATCTGAAACAGCATTTAGACCATCATGGGACACTAAAACTCTCCATTGAAACCCAGTGTAATAACAATAATATGAAGAAGAAAAGAGAAAACCTGATTGATTCTAGTGATACATTTTGATCAGATTCCATGAGTGTTTTCCTCTTTTTCTTTTTCATATTTTTGTTATTATCCTGGTTTTCAATGGAGAGTTTTAGTGTCCCACGATGGTCTCAATGCTGTTTCAGAGGCTTTTCCACCCTGACAAGCATACAGTTCTGGTGGAAAACATTGAAATTTGGCTGACTTTTTGAATAATGGCGCAAAATATCTTCAATTCCATTCCTGTATATGCATTTTCCACACTTGTACAAATGAAGTGTTTCATTCCATACCTATCCACCTTTTCTCTTTCTGGATTATTGTGACTCGCTCTGTCCTGGTAGCAGTTAGACATCTAAATTCCCAGCTTGTCCAGAACGGATGGACCATATATTCCCCTGCTTCTGTTTGTTCTTAAAGCTTCACATGGTGTTGCTCCCGGGCATATCTCTGAACTTCTGACCCCCCCCCTCCCCACAGTACTACCAGGTCACTCAGGTCCTCTAATCAGGGTCTCCTGGCGGTCCCCAGGTCCCGGCTGAGACTGATGGGTGGAAAGGGCTTTTGCCACGGCTGCACACTGAGACTGTGGAATAGCCTTCCCCGAAGCATCAAATCAGCCTTATTTTTGGGGGCTTTTCACTGTGTCTGACATGCTCTTTTATGCTCTATCGCTCTTATTTCGTGCTTTTAACCAAGCTCTTATTTCCCTTAAAGACACAGAGACAGAAACAGCCTGTTCTTGGTAAGGCTCAGAGAGATGCTGGAAAATGAACGTGGAGAAATGGATTGAGAGTGTTTTTGGTTCATGACACCACACACACAGCTTTGAATGGACCTCAAGACACAAAATAAAACACTGGAAGGTGGAGAATATGGGACTGTAACAACGCATTATGTAATAACTCGACAAAATGTAATACATTTTCACTTCATTATGTAATAACACCCGCAATTTGTAATAATCTGCCGCATTTTGTAATACACAGCCTGAACGCAATATGCAATAAATTTCCCCGCATTTTGTAATCAATTATTACATATTGCAGCCCACTCCCACTTGACCTGAGAGGCCTGGCAGGAGTGTACTCCTTAAACCCATCTGTAATGTATTTGGTCCCACTCCATGTATTGATTTATAAACAAGCAGCATTGCCTTATATTCAATTCTGTGGCTGACAGGAAGCCAGGGTAGTGACTTAAGACTCGGGGTGATGTGGTCTGACCTTCTGGTCCCTGTAAGAACTCTAGCAGCTGCATTTTGAATAAGCTGAAGCTTTTTGATGGTCTTTTTGGGGAGCTCTGTCAAAAGACCATTGCAGTAGTCTGCTAGAAATAAAAGCGTGAATGAGTTTTTCCAGGTCGGCTTTTGACATGAAGTCCCTGAGTTTGGCTGTATTTGTAAGATGATAAAAAGCTGATCTTGTTACTGCTTTTATGTGGCTATTTAGACTAAGATCAGAGTCAACTATAACGCCGGTCTAATTTAATATTTGGGAAGTTTAATTTAGCTTAATTGTTGAAAATATAACGTGTACAGATGAAGACATCCATTTTGGTTGGTTATTACATAATGCACTGTATTATTACATTTTCATCATAAAAAAAGTGCAACTCCCGCATTTTGTAATAACCACCGCATTATGTAATAATTTATTACAAAATGCGGGGAAATTTATTACATATTGCGTTCAAGCTGTGTATTACAAAATGCGGCAGATTATTACAAAATGCGGGTGTTATTACATAATGAAGTGAACATTTATTACATTTTGTCGTGTTATTACATAATGCGGTGTTACAGGGACCTTTAAAGATATTGAACGTTGGCGCAAATGATCGGCTATTGGCAGATTCAATCCAAAAAACTTCCAAAACCCATTTCAGCCAAAACCTGTCTATGTTTTTGTACGTCTTTCTCGGCTTCTTTTCAACTCAGTCTTCAGCCAAGGGTTACCGCACCCTACCTCCAATATCCCATACTGCCTTGGGGCTCAGGGAAGCGGCGCTGTGATCATATATATGCAAATGAGGCAGGGCTGGGTGACCCCCGCGCACCCCTGGTAAAGCCTTCCCTCCTCGCGCCTTCTGTTTCAACAGACGACGTCGGAATATAAGTGAGGAAAAAACGGAAAGGAAGCAGTCAAAAGAATATGCCTGGGGGAAGGCAGTCGGCGCTAAGCATGAAAGGGGAAGGGAAGAGATTTCATACGTACTCGTATGTGAGAGGGAGACAAAGAGTATGAAAGAGCGGGAGAGAGAGAAAGCGCTGTGAAGGGAGGGTGGGAGTAAAAGAAAAAACAAGAGGGAGATGAGTAAAAAAGAGTGGCGGACGGGGAGGGAGAGGGTGAACAGGAAGACATGGTGGAGCGTTTTTTTGGGTTATTTTGAGCAAGAGAGCAGGAAGAGATTACAGTAGATGAGTCTCTAATGATCCCTGTGGGGAAATTTTGACGTTGCATCAGCAAATAGTAGTAGGATGCAGCAAAGACGCATAGGATATCTATCAATAAGAATAGAGAAAATGGGGGTTATATAAATATAAAAAACTGACATTAGCATGAGTTGCATTGAAATTTACGAATGAAAAGGTGTAAAAAGTCTTCAGAGGCAGCAGAACTTACTGAGACAGAAAGAAAATGAGGCATTTGTGCATTATGAAAAGAATTATAAAAACATGTGAACATATATGAAACATATGAAACATATTAAAGTATGAGAAAAGACAATATCTGAAAAATTATAGCATATACAGGATTGGATATGTTGTACAGGGATGTGACGATATATCAAAATTCAATATATCGCAGATGTACAGATTCGCAGATATGTACAGAAAAAGGGACAATGCACTAAAACACATCATAAAATTTGAAGTCTCATAATCCGAGCATGAGAAATACAGAAGCAAAAATAATAGAGAAAGCAGAGTGAAAAAGACGAAAGGCAGAGAGAGAGAGAGATAGAGAGAGAGAGAGAGAGAGAGAGGATAGAAAAAAGCAGTGAAGCATTGTCAGAAATATTGAAAGAGAAACAGATTAAAACAGATGTACGAAGACGGTAAGAAAGAGAGAGAAGACCAAAATAGAACAAGACACCACGACATAGAAAATGTCAGAAAACACCACGACTGAAAAAATAGTAATGAAAATATATAAATAAATAAAAAATGTCTTTTTTCAGTCATGCTTTATTTGGATAGTCCAATAATCAGCTTCATAACAAGTGAATATAATGTGTCGCTAAAAAGTCTTTCAGGTGATACAATAGTGTGATAAGTAGTCTGGTTACTTATCACATGGCTTTCAGGCGTTAGACTTATTCCAAAATCCTATTGTACAGATGAATATGTGTCATTCTGGACTGGTGTGGTCCAGCTATTAGCCCGATCCCTGCGTCTCTCATTCGACGCAGAACAGACCAGCGTGGTCGAGAGTATAGCGATGCAGCGATTAGCCAGTGCCACCGTTCGCTGCGGAAGGAGAGGGAGTGACGGGGTGAGCGAGTGTGTGTGTGTGTGTGTGTGTGTGTGTAGTTTAAATAGAGCGTCCCATCATCCACGCTCAGCCTCTCCTTCCTGTCCTCTGCCATAGGGGGTCCTTAGGGACTTGGAGAGGTGTCTGTTTCGCCGCCTGATGGAGTGAAAGTGAGTGGGTGATAGGCTGGCAGAGAGAGCGAGAGTCTAGAGTGTGATCTGTGTTTGTGTGAGTGTAAAAGTGCTTATCGAGGAACAGTCGCCTTCGCTGTCTTCCATTTCGGGGTATTTTCAAAGCTGTTTGCTCAAGTCCAAATCAGGGGATGAAGTGGTGCTTTGCTGTATGTACACATTGGTTCGGTTACGTTTCCCGCGGTCAAAACGGCCAACGTGGGAACGGTTATTTCCTTAACGGGTCAGACATTTTTATAACTTTGTCTCTCTGTAAAGAATAGTAGGAGAGGAGGTCAGGAGGGAGTTTACATGATGTTTTAGTCACGCACACGTACAAAAAAAATCATCGTAGTGGAGCGTAAACCCAACTAAACTCAGCTAACCCACCTTTTTGCTGCTTGTGGAATACACTTTACCCACCGTTTAAAGGTTGACATAAATCTTCATGAGATGAAATGATACCAAAAATCATAGTAAGTAGCATCAAATAAATGCAATTTATATGAGGAGGGTGGTCTTAGGTCTTTTAAAGGATAAGTTCAGCGATTTTGGACCTGTATATAATTTGTCTCTTACATAGCCAGAGGCTAGCAACAGCTAGCAACCCCACAGCTAGCTAGTCTGTGCTGCGGCACAGAAAAATAGTTCCATGATTTCCTGATTTGTGTGCAGAATGGTGGAATTGAGTCATGAAATCAGAGCTAATTTTAATTTACGTACTTTGCAACTTTTCCATTTGCTCTCAACTCTTACTCTCCAAGCCTACAAATGGCTTTTTTGGAGATATTTTTACATTGCGTTTGGACTCATTGTTAGCAGCAAGGCGCTAGCAACAGAGCTCGCTATTTGGACCGCCAGCTGACTAGGGAGCCAATATTCTCTGTGGGTCCAAGTACTACAGGTGTGTAAGAGACAAATTTTAAATATGTCTAAAATTGCTGAAACATATTTAAGTAACTGTAGGTGATTAATACTAGCCTAAGAGTGCTAAATGTTAGCTTGCGCACCAGACAGAACTATCTACCAGAGACACAGAAGTGAGTTTGGTGCCAATCCTCATCACATATTGACCAATGGACCAAACTCCTAAAAAGTCGGAGTAGTCATTTAAGTAAAGTTCAGGCTTAATCTTGAGTGAGTCTAATTTGAAGGCAAAGAACAGGAAAATTGATCCCCCTCTCTCTCTCTCTCTCTCACACACACACACACACACACACACACAACACAACACAAATGGTTCCTCGTCTCTCATTTCAAACGCCACTACGGTGAGCTGCTCCCGCCGCGGCTCGACGGCTGTCACGAGCCGGCCGCGGTGTAATGAAGGCCTTTTCAAACTTTTTTCTTTTGTTTTTTGAGTTGCCAGATGCGGTTTTCATTGTGACGGCGCGGGGAGAAAAAGAGATTTGCTTTTGAAGAGACAGCTTTGGCAGTAAATTGGAGAGGAGGGACTTCGGGGACTGGGAGTATACGTGCGTTTGTTGATGTGTGTGTGTGTGGGTGTGTGTGTATGTGTGTGTGTGTGTGTGTGTGGGTGGGAGCACGTGTTTTTGTGTGTGGCAGCAATTATTCAGCAATTGTTCATGCTGATGTGTGTGTGCGCCTGCATGCTCGTGTGTGTCTACGCAAGCATTGTGTGTGTGTGTGTGTTTTTGTTTGTGTGTAGGTGTGTGTGTGTGTGTGTGTGTGTGTGTGTGAGAGTCTCTACCCTCTTGAGTCCTTTGGGCTTTCACTGCAGAGAAATTCAATTTCAGTTGTCACTCACCAATCAGCCTGCTTAATTCCTGGTCTGGACTAGACTATGGTGTGTGTGTACCTGTGTGTGTGCCTATGCAAGGGTGTGTTTGTGTGTGTGTGTGTGTGTGTGTGTGTGTGTACCTCAGTCATGTTAATCTCTAGCCAAAATGTTATGTCACTCCATAACATAGTTTGTAGTCTATTCCTACTCTAGAATTCCCTTCTTACACATTGAATTCATATATCAGATGTGATTTATCGACATTTTGAATTTTATTTCCACTTATATATCCTCTTTCCCTCACAAAATATGCATGGCAGCCATTCCTCAGCGATTTTGGCAGGAGAAAAGAGATGTTTTTTTGTCCTCACAGCGAGATCTAAACTCACTAAGAGGAATGATTCCTGTGTCTTGTGTAAAACTTTACGCAGCAACTTTGTACACGTTCAGGTCTTAACCACATCAAATTGATAAATGCCTCATGAAAAAAAAGAAAGAATAACAATAAAACTGTCGGCGGCCTGTAATTTGTTTTTCGACGGTAAACTTTTACGGCGGGCGCGTGAAGTGCGCTTGTTATTTTCTCCCCGATCCTGATGGGCTGCCAATCAGCGGAGACGTAAAATAAACTTTATTCGCGCGCCGCTTTTCAGATCGGAGTCACAAAGTACAAAGGCGATAAAAGGACAATGGGGGAGATCCATAAAGATGACCGACGTTAATTAAAAACGGGGGTTATGGGCGGTGTAAAAACGGGGGTTATGGCAGGCAAATACAACAGGGATAAAACGGAAGAAAACAAATCTGGCTCAAGAGGAGCTCATTAAAGCAGGACCAGAGAGACAGACGGTCAGTGTTCATGGAGAGGGGTCAGTGCCTTGCTGATGTGTCCGTTAAGGCGGGGTTTCCCAAACTGCGGTCCAGGGGACTCGCAGGGGTCCTTGACGGAGGTTCCAGGGGTCCTTGAAGAGGGTTTTAGAGTTTTATTTGTCTATAATTTATACAATTAGAAATTATCCCAATTAGAGAATGTGTATCTATTTGGTAACACACTCTATTATGACTATATCTATAGTGCTTTATAATGGCACTTGTAATGATAGATAGATAGATAGATAGATAGATAGATAGATAGATAGATCTAATACCACGCAACAACAGTACACTTGCAGCCTGTAAATTATTACATTACTCAGCGTATACTAAAATCATCCATGCAGTATCATAAGTTATTACTGTCTATGTTAATTAAGGTGAACTCCATAATAACGCATATTAAATAAACCATGCAGCATCATAAGTTAACATTGTCTACTTCAAGGAAACTGGCATGCCTTCTAATGCATCCAAAAGGAATT
This sequence comes from Centroberyx gerrardi, assembly GCF_048128805.1. Classification (NCBI taxonomy): domain Eukaryota; kingdom Metazoa; phylum Chordata; class Actinopteri; order Beryciformes; family Berycidae; genus Centroberyx; species Centroberyx gerrardi. The sequence goes on along the minus strand of NC_135999.1, from coordinate 3,304,306 downwards.
CAGGATAATATGACAGCGTTTATATTGGTCCCAGAGATTGTTTTCTCACCGTGTGTGTGTGTGTGTGTGTGTGTGTGTGTGTGTGTGTGAGGGCAAAATGTGCTGCTCAAGGCAGTATGAGCTCTCAAACCTGCTGTACTCAGCTCCTAGTCTAGACCAGCCACCGTTATTATGGCTTTTCACACCTGCACTGTGTAGTTTATCACACACACACACACACACACACACACACACACAACTCTGTTTCAGTCCCTCTCAAACACACATGCACACACACTCCTTTTCCCGCACTCTCTCAGCTACACATGCTGTCTCTTTAACACACACACACACACACACACATTTTTCTCACTTTGTCAGTAACAGTGCTGACCTCAGGTAATGGGGAGTCCAGCGTGAAATACTCTTTCCTCCTCTCTTACACACACACACACACACCCACACACACACACACACACAGTGAAGAGGGGTTAATGTGACGTATCCATCAGACTTAGAGTGCTGACACACCTGATGTTAATCACTTGAGTGGTCAGTGTGCAAAGGCACACACACACACACACACACACACACACACACACACACACACACACACACACACACACTCTGATACAGAATGAGGAACTGAGAGAGAAAAGACCCTAGAGATGTGGACAGATTCTGTCCTTCCAACCTTTTGCTTGATAAGATACAGACTATAGACAAAATGGAGACTTTTTCAGCAGCCAAAGATAGAGACTGACTTTTTTTTTTTTCTAAATACAAAGAGAGACGATTCATAGTTAAAGTTCATTTCCCACAATAATCCAACCTTTACTGCTCATTAAAGAACAGACATGATTTGTAGAAAATGATTTATTACCAAACTGTGATGAAGGTTGTTGTGTCCAGGTACAGAAGAGTGAGATATCTCACTCTGACTCACCTGAAATTACCTCTTGATTATTATTCTGCTTTCCAGCAAGCTCTCCCCTGCTTTTACAGGATCTCTCTTACTCATTCACTCTGTCCTCTATTTCTATTTTCACTCCGTTCCTTGCCGTCTAATTATCTCTGTCTGCCTCACTGTCTATATTTTGTCTCTATTTACCTCTTTTCGCTCTCTCTGTGCCCTGCTACGTCTCCATCTGTGCATCTGTGGACCTTTATTTAACCAGGTGAGAGAGAAAGAGAGAGAGAGAGAGAGAATGAGAGAGAGAGAGAGAGAGAGACCAAATATATAGTGTCTGGGTGTGTATGTGACGCCTAAATCTGAATCAGTCAGCACTTTAGTCCTATTATCTCCAGTGGCAATGTGTCAAACAATGATAAATAACGAACACACACACACTCACGCGCACAATCAGCCGACCCCCTATCTGTGTGTACAGCTCAATAAGCTCAGCGTGTGTCTGTGTGTGGGGGTGTGTGTGTGTGTGCTTTCATGCGTGTGTGTGTGTGTGTGTGTAAGTGTGTGAAGGCTAAATATCTATCAGTCAGCATTTTTAGTCTTGTTATCTCCGCTGGCACTCTATCAAAGATATAAACAATGATAAATAATGAACACACACTCATCTTAATGGAGTTCCCACACACATACATCCACTTGAACAACCCCCCTGTGTGTTTGTGTGTGTGTGTGTGAATTTTTGTAGTGATGGGGATGTTGCTTTTATGCTGACATGGTTCTCTCTGTGTGTGTGTGTGTGTGTGTGTGTGTGTGTGTGTGAGTGTGTGTGTGTTTATTGGAGGGAGAGAGAAAGAGAGTATGTGTAGACATGTGTGGGCTCATGGTACATTTGTGTGTGTGTGTGTGTGTGTGTGTGTGTGCTTGTGCATATACTCAATCAAATATCTAATTTGTATGTGTGTGTCTGAGTAAAATATTTGCCTTTAACACTTGAATAAAATGTAAACAATCAAAAAAAAAAAAAAAGAAACAGCAACAAAGTAATTTCCAAAAACCAAACAAAATCTAAAATCGCTACCAACAGCACCACCGGTGTGTAGGCGTGTTCTTTACGTGGGCGCCCGCATGCATATTTGCGCATATCTCCGCGTGCATTATGCATGTTCCTCTGTGTACTTCTTTTGGAATAGAGAAAGAACAGAAAAAAAGAGCGGTGGATAAAGCAAACAAAGCAAGCAGGGGGCTGTCAAACGTTCGCGGAGCAGAGAGGATATAAAAAAAAAAATAAAAAAAAATACATGACCTTGTTTTGAACTTCTCTCCCTGCACACACTCCACTCTATATTCACTCTGTAGTATTTGGATAATGAATGCAGTGAAGGCCAGGGGAATGTCTCTTTGAACACACACACACACACACACACACACACACACACACACGCACAGTGGAGAGTTAACCAAACTTGACTTCCGACTGAACTGGCTTTTTGACCCCCACCGCGCGGCTGAGGGAGGCTAACTTCACATTCCCCCTCGAATAGCCACTTTGCGAGGACCTCGGCTCGCTCCGTGCAGCCGCCATTCTGACTCCGCTCCGGCGTCAGGATGGTCGGACCGAAGGCTTCAGTCGGGGAAACGCTCAACTTGAACTTCTTTAAAGGAGAAGTTCAGCGATTTTGGACTTGTATATAATTTGGCTCCAACATACCTGTAGTGCTTGGACCCACAGAGAATATTGGCTCTGGAGTCAGCTGTCGGTTGAAACGGCGAACTCCTGTTGCCTCTTGCTGCTAACAATGAGTCCAAATGGGGTTTTCTACCAAACTCTACTGTTTACAATCTGACCTGACCGAATCTGGCCAAAGCTAGATCACTCCGCCAGTAACGCACTTTCACCCCACAGCAGTCTGTGCTGCGGCAGAGAAAAATAGTTCCATGATTTCCTGATTAGTCAAAGTGTGCGTAATCGTGGAATTGTGTCATGTTTAATCTCAACTCTACTGTGGAGCCTACAAACGGCTTTTTTGGAGATATTTTGACAAGCCCCGTTTGGACTCATTGTTAGCAACAAGAGGCCTAGCAACAAAGTTCGCTATTTCAACCGTCAGCAGACTCTGGAGCCAATATTCTCTGTGGGTCCAAGTACAACAGGCATGTAAGAGACAAATTATATATAGGTCCAAAATCAACAAACTTCTCCTTTAAGCTTTCCCTTCTTCTGCCACTCATAATAATGATGTGATACTTTATTGATGTAGGGGAATTCTCTTTTTCTCTTGCCTCTTTCCAGAAAGGTCAAAGGTCAGGGTCAGTCCTGGAGCTAGTCGATACAGTTTCACAAAATGTCACAGAACAATCGCAAAGTGCCAATTACATGTTGCGAACACGAATAATGTGAAGATTATGTTCCTCGGTCACAAAAGGATTATATGACAATAACACACATTGGACACAGGATCATTTCAGGGCAAGAACATCTAAAAACCCACATAGAACTAACTTTCTTTTCCCCGTTTGGACGGCCGTTAGAGATCAGACGTGCGCTGCAAAAGGCTTAAAAGTCAGATCCTCTGTTCCGTTGTGCATTAAACGATTTCTAGACGAGATTAAACTTTAATGATACCTGTGGGGAAATGGGGTTGCTGCAGCAGCAAATAAGATACAGCACAGAAAAAAAAAAAACGAGGATATATAAATAAGAATAGAGTAATTGAGGTGGTATGAAACATAACACAGCCAGCAATTACAACACTTAAAGTAGAATGATATGAATTAAAAGTATGAAAATGTATGAATTACTGCATGGGTTGCAGGGTGTGCAGCAGTAGAGCAAAGAAAATGATTAAAAAAAAAACATGTATGCTATGAAAATATATGAAAAATATAATGCAATGGGATAGCAAATGAAAAATGTAAACATATCAAGATATTTTCTATATATATCAGATGAGAAAAATTAGAGAATATTAAGAAAAACAGCAGAAAAAGCATGCAGCCTGCCTTTACCTTCCCTGACCCCGTCTGTCGGTTTCATCTTTTTTTACTATTTCATTTTATGTTTTCATTCATTCTCACTTCTTTCTAATCCATAAGGGAGCGTACCTATGGTGTGAAAAGCGTGTTACTTAAATTGAACTGTGATAGGATTCAGTATTTGCTGACCCCGTAGCCCATCGCAGCGATGCATAAAAACATTGTATTGTTTAAAAAAGTACACGGCCATCAATAATATCATAAATTCCACTGTTAGTCTTCATTCTTGAAAAACTTTTAAAACATTCTATATATAAAATTCCCTCTGTCATAAATTGATGATTTGTGCTCTCCATGCTGTTTGTATCGGTATAAAACTGGGACCGAGGGACTCTAGAACAACCTTTTCTTTTTTCCCTCCATCTTGCATTTTTTCTCTCTACTTCTAAACAGCAGCCAAACTGCGAGATCACTGTAAACGCCAAAAAATCAATCTGCTAAAATCAATGAATGAGGGAACACAATCCCTGCTCCTATGCTTTGATTTTTCTTTCATGCCTCACCCTTTATAATTTCTGATTCATATTCATCCCGTTCTGTAATTTCTCTCTTTCTGTTTGGCCAATAAGAAGACATACACAATGATCCATTGAATAAAGGTTGGACTTTGGCTCCATAGAGGCCAGTTCTCAATGATTTAAAGGAAAACACAGACTGTGACAACTTCATTTAGTTTATACTAGAGCCAACAGTCTAGTATAGCTGTCTGCAGCCTCCCTCTCCTGCAGCAGCTGACTTCAGACGGTCAAGCCACTCAGCCAATCACATAAGAGCATGAAAGGGAGGCGGGAGTTCCCAAATTAATATTTACTAGTTGGAAAGCTGAGGTGAACAATATTTTCTAACAGGGGGCTTTCCCACAAGATTTGGGCGTGTACCTAGGTGTGTGTCTATGCTTGTGTGTGTGTGTGTGTGTGTGTGTGTGTGTGAGAGAGAGAGAGAGAGAGAGAGAGAGAGAGAGAGAGAGAGATTTTTACAAAGGACAGGCCAGCAGATTGTCAGCACTGTCACAGCTGGTGACATGAAGGTGTGTGAAACAACCTTGTGGGTTTATCCTCTCTGTGTGTGTGTGTGTGTGTGTGTGTGTGTGTGCGAGTGTGACAGACACACACATGCATGCAAACACATACACACACAAACACGTACATACACAGGCATAGTGTACATACAAGAACATACACTCACATATACACTTAGAAATGTACAGATGTGCACACACACACACACACACACACACACACACACACACACACACACACACGAACCCAGTGCTCCCTCTCCACACACATTTAGGAGCAGTGGGGTGTGAATCAACAGCAGTTTAGATCATCAGGCCTGAGATTAAACTGGACCGACAGGCCATCGCTCATAGAGGCCAGCTCTGTGTGTGTGTGTGTGTGTGTGTGTGTGTGTGTGTGTGTGTGTGTTCATGCGCATTGTCTTTAGTGTATGTGTCTGTGTGTGGGTGCCTTTGTCTGTGTGTTTGATTGTGTTTGAGTGTCTGGGTCTGTGTGTTTGTCATGTGTGTGCTTTTTTTTGTGTGTGACCATGCATGTGTGTATGTGTATGTAAGTGTCTGCATGTGTGTGTGTTTGTGTGTGTGTATGTGTGTGTGTTTCTAGCACATCCTTAACACAAAGTAGCAGTATTTCCCGTGTGTTTTCTTTAATGCTTATATGCAGCAGTGAAGTCAAGTTCAGTTGAAGAATGTCACTTCAAAATGCTGTGTATCCATTTTAGCAAAATATTCCCTAATGTTTATTTTTTGATATTTGCAAAATGCAGATCATTCCCGTTATTTCAAGTCATTACATCCTAAGGTAGGGTCTTAAAGGGGAATGCCACCCATTTTGAATAGTAAAATATGCCTTTCTCTACTAGCACTGTGATCATAGTCAGAATGTTTGAATGTGTTCCACAGCCTCAGATACTATTTTTTTCATTACAATAATCATCTTGAAAGTGCAATAAATTCTCTAAAAACATCTTCATCTTCACCTTCATTTTCACAAAATACACTGCTTTCATGCACCCACATATTTATTCACTTTTTACTTGTTTGAATGACAAGTTAATAGTCAGTCACACACGAAAATATGTCAAGAATCTCACCCGACTCTAAGCTGATTATGAAACCCAGCAAGCGGCGTATCTTTCGTTATCGCATCTCTGACATTTGGGAGAAGGCAAAAATAAGCAAACTAGTAGTCGCTGTGAAGAAAACGTCATTGAAAAGAGTTTATTTTTTCTGTTCCTTAGAGAGGTTGGCTGACAAAATGTAATTAGTAGCATGGCTAAGTGGGCGACTTGGCTGTAGAGATGCATGGCATTGATTTTAATCACAGTACGCACAATAGCTAATCTAGCTGAGCACAATGGAGCTCGTCTTGACATTGTTGCACTGGCTTTTTACACTGGAGGAAAATGTGCTGTTGCCACGCGTGGGATAATGACCGTCTTTTTCATTTAGACTCATAGAAAAGCATATAAACACACACACACACACACACACACACACACACACACACACACACAGAGGCCGGGATAGAGTGATGTTTTTCTTTTCCGTATGTAGGACAATGGTGTCTGCCCTGCTTCTGTTCAGATTATAGTTGGTTTCTTTGTAACCTTTCACCCTCTCTGTTCTCTCTTTTATCCTCCTGTCTTCCTCTCCTCTCTTCTCCTCTCCCCTCCTCCTTTCCTCTCCCTTCCTCTCCCCTCCTCTCTTCTTCTCTCCCCTCCTCTCCCTTCCTCCCCTCCTCTCTTCTCCTCTCATCTCCCCTCTACTTTCTCTTCCTCTACTCCTCTCCTCTCTTTCCTTCCCTGCCAGCCCCCGCCGATGGCAGATTCTCCTCCTCCTTTCATGTTTTCCTTCCTCTGCTCTCTTGTCTTTCATCTCTCCATCCCTCTTTTGTCTTTTTTTTCTTCCTCCTCTCCATCTTTCCCATCAGAGGCTCTGAAGTCAGCTCAAGCCTCTGTGGAAAACCCTGTGTGTGTGTGTGTGTGTGTGTGTGTGTGTGTGCGTGTGTGTGCGGGATAGATTGCGAGACTTCCTGCGCGAAAACAGAGAGCATCAAAATAGATCCATTTGATTTCCTGTCCTCCTCCTGCTTCCTCTCCTCCTCCTTTCCTCCCTTTCTCAAAATCCAAAATAGAAGAAGAAGTAGGAGGAGGAGGAGGAGGAGGAGGAGGCAGAGGAGAGGGAAGAGTTGTATTTCCCTGGCAGCTGCCCTCTTCTGGTGGGAGAAAGGAGGTGAGGGAGGAGAGTAGTGGAGGAGAGGAAGAAAGGAGGGGTGGCGGGGGAGAGGAACAGTGATGAAGTGATGAGGGGAGGGAAAAAAAAAGTTATAAAAGTGATGATTTGATTGCATCTATTGTCACCAATGGAACAAACCCGGTGAGAAGATTACACAGCATTTGATTTCAACTGGCTCTGTAGTCAATTTCCGCTCTGCGCTTCCTTTGTCTTACACACACACACACACACACACACACACACACACACACACACGCGCGGCTCCCCAGGTATATCACGGCTGATCAGCAGCATATTATTGCCATTATTATGTTCCCCCACATTCTGCGACATTAATTTTTAAAGAGAGAGGTTGCGGTGGCCTGTATCGGCTGCTGTGGAAATCCAATAAGGAATTGATCAATCCACGCAGGGCCCCTTTAACACGGCGGCGTTGTTCACAGCGAAGAGGAACCAAAGCTATTAAAGAGACAAAACGAGAGCCTACACCTGGTATTGGGTTATGCTTATTAAACAATCCTCTGCGCGAGCGTGTGTGTGTCTTTGATTACACAACACGCTGCTGTGGATACAAGGCTGTTCGACACGTTTTTTTCCCTCTGCAATTACAATTTGATAGAGAACCTCTGTGGTACAAACTAGGGAACCAAAGTCTGGTTGATGAAAACACACACACAAACACACGAGTGCTTTTGGACACACACACACACACACACACAAACACACACACACTGACTGACCTTCACCGAGTGTTTACACTTTTGTACTTCATTTACATTATCATTTAAATTTCAAAGAGTAGTCTCTTCCCACCCTTCACCTTTCCCTAGTTTTGCGAAATGAAAAGGAGCAAACCACCCTCTCACATTATTTCTGCTGAGAGCGATGGAAGGAGAGAGACGAGATAGGAGAGAGAGAAAGAGGCAATGGAAGAGAGGGAGGGATGGAGAGAGAGGCGATAAAGGGAGGGAGAATGAAATGAAGGAAGTGCCGGGCAGAGAGAGAGTTTGAGAGGAGTTTCGCTCGAGGGAATTCCATCTTTGGAATTAACTTCAGCCTTTTCCAATCCCTCCCCTCGCGCCTTCATCCCAGACCAAACATCCCTCTACACTTTGATTTGGCAGAGACGGAGAGATTTGAATGTATCAACGTTGAAAGCGTAACCCTATATTCCCATAATTTTCCATCGTACGGATCGATTCTAAGCGAAATCTCTTCAACTCTAGAGCTACTTACGTGCGGCCCTGTACATCCAAAAGTACCCAATCCATGTTTCTTTCTAACGTTGATGATGTCTTAACATCGATGCTGACTCTGTAATGAGACGTATATATTTAATTTGCAGTTCATCCATGTCCTGACAACTTGCATTTACTTTGCACTACTTCACTCAGCAGCACATGGAGACTACCAGCTGCAGCCGGCTGCCAAAGAAGGAACAAGGACGTGCTAAAGCAATGGTCAAGGTAGCAGGTATTTCTTTCATTAGAGAGTGAGCAATCAATGCTTTGATGCTTTTGGGGTGATTTGGGGTGTCCATTGGCCCTATAGGCAAGCAAGACATAAGTAACTCTTTAGTGAAGCAATTGATCTTGGTCAGAACTGATCGCTATGATGGAAAAAGATGTGGAAATAGGGTCCAGGTCAAAAATGTCCGGACTTATACTTTAAGCCAAGAAGAAACCTTGTATTTCCAACAATCACTCAGACAAGAAAACGTATATATTCTTTCTCAGAGATCATGGGTGCCAATTGGGCATGCCAGGGTGGCACTTGCCATACTTAAGCCTAAGTGAGTCCAAATGTCACCTTGCATGTTTTGTCATTACAACAAAGAGCGAACGATCAAGCAAAAATTGCCAGAAATCTATTTGGAAGCCATGTCTAATATCTTGCATCAAGGCAGCATTCAGGACTAATGTCTTGTCAGTCATCAGCTATTGCTCCACTTTGTCCCTGTGTTGGTGGCAAATGATAATAGATGCAGGGACTTTGACATAGCTTAGGGTTTAGTGAATTGATGCCCCTGTCATTAATGCATGTGTATTTTATGACATTTTACAAGGCATATTCTATGGTTTGGCTTAGTTCCAATGGTCCTATAAAACATTTTCTGCACAGGCAGGGACCAAATTTATTTACTTGACATTTACATAAAAAAGACGAAAAGTGTAACTGCAGATAGGAGATTGCTGGATCCTGATGATAGATGATAGATAAGTAGAAGAAATATTGTATGCTGTTATCAATAGGGAATTCCCCCCTCTCCCTCTGTCTTTGTATAGAAGGGTAGGGGTGACATTTATTGTCTTTCGCTGTCTAGTGGGGATTTCCTTCATTTGTTGGCAAGACCTATTCAATCACGCCGTCGTTCTTATATGAAGAGAGGGGAGGGTATGCCCCACGGGCCGTATGTGAACGCATTAATCTTCCAATCTTCTTATGATTAATTTCATATCAGGTAGCAAACGGAAAAACACTCTCCAATCCTACATGTCGGTGTATCTTAAACGACGGTTTGAGACCCGATAGGCCATTTTTCTTGTGGATCCCTACATAAGAAGAGCATTAGTGTCATTTAATGAGCCAGAGTGAGAGACTGCATTTACTCAATTTGGGTTCTGAGCTGGAAGAGTTTAATAACATAGCAACAATGCCCAAGAGGGCGTCGTGTAACCTGTGATTATGGGTATGACGGTGGTGCAGTTTGTACGAGGCAATCCATCGGCAGCAATGAAACGGACACCAATGCAGGGACAAAAAAAGCATGAACGATTGCTAACTATCTCTCTGATTGCACAAGAGTTAGCATAGCAACCAATAAAGCACATCAAACCGTGAATTATCAGCTATTGGAACATGTCTTTCACCAATCAGATTGCTCGGATGAAACCGCCTGTTGTACAACACAAGTTAAATATGTCTTGATAGATCTGCTGCTACCATGCATTGCGTTAAAAGTGATACTGGATGCGGACGGTTAACTTGAAAAATGAGTGTTTGGTGGGGAGTTACTGGTGTTGTCAGCAGGGGAATTCCTCCCTCTCTCTGTCTTTGTAGAGGCGGGTATGATGGCAGTCACTGTCTGTCATTGTCTTCTGGGGATTCCCTTCATTTCTTCTTTGCCTCTTTCCTGCCTCCATTCAATCTCTTCATCACTCCACGCTGGACAGCAGGGGTGTTCCCCATCGACCACGCCGGAACGCCGGACATTTATCTCAAGTTCACGTTACTACTTTTTGCTACACAGGCAGGCTGGTAGAATTTATTTTAGTAACATGATGAATTGCTCGACCTTTACAACACAACTCACAACACAATGCTGGACAGACAATGCAGTGAATATCAGGGTAATGAGCTTGATTGCCCTTGCTTGACCCTGCAATGGAAATCAGGCTAATGAGTAGACCTTATCTAGGCCTGTTTGGCCTGGTAATGGAAAACAGTCTAGTATGTTCATGTCATGGAAACCAGGCTAGCCCTGCTTGGTCTTGCAGTGGAAACCAAGTTACTCCTGTTTGGTCCTGTAGAGGAAACTTGGCTCATCCTATTAGGTCCTATAATTGAAATCAAGCTAGCCTTGTTTGGTCTGGTAGTGGAAATCAGGCTAATCTTGTTTGGTCTTGTCATGGAAACAAGACTAGGTCTATTCGACCCTATAGTGGAAACCAGACTAGCCCTGTTTGGTCCTGTAGTGGTAAACATGCTATTTCGGTCCTGTAGTGGAAACCAGGCTAGTCGTTCTTGGTCCTGCAGTGGAAACAGCACAAATGACGATTGATATTCCAGTATTTCAGCCCCATAGACAGCTGTTTCTGCAGCATGGTAGCTCCTGTTGTGGAAGAAGTGGAAAAGTACCTATACTAAGCAACATTCCTATGCTCACGTCATATATAACCTTCAACCCATATTTACACCTTAAATAAAATTGACCAAGTGGCCTTGGGAAAATAATAACTCTAGAAGTCTTCTAGAAGAAGGTGGTCACCTCTTATTACGCATCTCTAGTGCTAGAACTATAATTCATCATGGGTATCATTGGTTGTTCAGTCTTGTTCATATGGCCTTATACCTTTTGACCAATAGCTTTATTATATTTAGTCTGTATTAACATAATCATGAATATTCAACACTATCAAATTCTGTGTAATCATTCAAATTTTGATTTCCTTGGCTCCCAACCTGCAGCTTGAGTAAACCTGTCAAACTGCCACTCTCTCACTCTGAGTTTTCTTCCACACTCCCAGCGAGTATAGTTTTAGAGCTGTCCATTCTTCTGAATTGGCCTCTGCTGGTCTGTCTTCTGCTGCAAAACAATATAGGGTAAACAGCATATTCCCCATTTAGAAAGGACCTTGGAGAGCAGACGTTTTCCTACACTTTCATTTGACAGATACAGATGATAAAAAGACTTCCCTCTGACACCCAACAGGGAACAACTCCCCATCCAATTTCTCTCCATTTCAGACAGAGAGAGAAAGGGAGGATCCCTCTTGACACCTGCTGGCATCATATTTATTTTCCTTTATTTCAAATAGAGAGAGACAGAGAGAGAGACTGACAGAGTGAGCAACAGATAGAGATTAGGGATGAAAAAGATAGGGATAGACAGAAACTTGGCGGGGATAGACAGACAACTTAGAAACTTAGTGGAGTGGCCATGCGAGGGACCCGGTTGGAGACCTGCATATCTCCATTTGCCACTTGACTTCCTGTGTGAAGGACCTAGCTTTGAATGTAGTATCTTAGATACAGACGGTTAATCAAGGAAATTCCCCATTGCAAATAATAACAGACACCAATGTGTCTCTACCTATATACAAGAGTAGAAGTAACAAATTACAATTACTCTGATTACTGTAATTGAGTAGCTTTTTGTGCACTTGTACTTTTGAGTCAGTAATTTTACTTTTACTTATACTTTAACATTAAACGCTTAACTTTATCCATGAAAGTATCTTAGTTAACATTAGCCAAAAAGGCGTCTATCCAGTTCCATAGTGTTATTGGTTTGTGTTTGCCAGGTTATTGTCTAGCTAGTTTGCTAGCCTTGCTAGCTACCTAGTAGCAAAAGAAACATCAATATAGTAGCGTTAATGGTGATGAGTGTTTGCTTCTTCTTTTTTTGTATCACAAACTGTATAATAACATGAATTTCAAAGTCTTAGTTTTATAACATTAAACATAGTCTTCACAGTTTCACAAATTGAACTCTCTGCCTTTTTGCATTGCAAGGGTGATGTAAAATGTCTTTTTAGGTTACATTTTTAGGTAATCTCTCAGAGTATTTTTAAAGTACCTTACTCTGAGTGTTAAATGTTAAATGAGCTACTGTTTACTTTTACTTAAGAAAAGTTTTATACCAGTCATTTTACCTCTACTTCAGTAAAATTTCAGCAAAGTAACAGTCCTTCTTGCCTGGAGTCCAGCTCCCATCAATTAGCACTTTAGCACTTTTGCATGGCGATTCATTAGCAGTCTGGACACAAGCCTATTCACCGGCAGTTATTTCGAACAGATACTGTCCGACATACCTGATTGGATAGTCGATGTAGGCGGGACAAACCTACTTATGATGAGCGTTACAGAGTGCGACAAAAACTACCAAAATGGCAGACCCTGGAAAGAATTGGATGATCGCAAGCTAGTTTTAGCGATTTCGTCAGTCCTTAAACGTAATGGCATCGATGAATTAAAACAGGAACAATCAGCATGTTTAAAAGCTCAGAAGTAAACGCCGCCATTATTATTGTTGTTGTTAACTCTGAGGCGTTTCCAGATTATATCAATCTGCTTTGCTACTGTGATTGGTCAAAGATTTTGATAACTGACAACTAACACCAACCAATTTTGCATGAATCGCCATGCAAATTTAAAAAGTGCTAAAGACTGTGATTCATGGAGGCTGGACACCAGGCAACAGTCCTTCTACATGAGTAGGATGAGGAGCCTTTCCACCCCTGTCAATATGGCACATTGCTATAGTCTCTGCTCCTTGGCTGTGGCTGGTATTTCATTCTGAACAGCTGCATTATATTACTGACATCTGCTTTTGGTATTTATATGTGAAACACCTGTTGTTTTCCTATGAGGACAGAATCACAGTTGAATAGGCTGACATCAATACCAGAGAAAGAATCCCCATTGAAAACAGTAAACAGCACAAGACTCTCATTTCAAAACAAAGGGGAGGAGTTCCCGTAGGAAACAAAAGATAAAAAAGTCATTTTTGCCCAAATTGAGAGAGATAGAGAGTGAGCGAAAGACAGAGAGAGAGAGATATCTCCATTGGCCACATAGTTTCTTATACAGGGGACTCCGGTCTGAATTTTAATCTTTTGGTTTCATTTTATTTTTACAGCCATTCTTCAGTATCCAATCGAGAGTGACAGGAAAAATGGGAACAGAGGGGGTGTCATGCCGGCGAAGTCGTGAACCGGTTTATAAACTATGGTGTCATCAGTCTGTATTATGTGCCTTTTAGGGAAGTCACATTGCAGCAGATTAAAAAAAAAAGCCATTCTGCTCGGTCTGGCAGCATACTCTGCCAAGCCTGCAAGGCTGTACAGTTTTAGGCAGCACACATTGCATTGCATAAATTCCATATTTTCTGTTAAAAAAAACGGCATTTGCCATCATCAGACATACCGGGAAAGTCACAGGATTATCATGTCAAAGCTATTTCCGCAAAGTGCCATGCAGTGGCAGGCAAAGAGATTCCAGTTTTTTTTTTGTCCCAGTTAATGAAGAGCTGAATTTTGACAGACTCAAGATCCATTTGGCAAATCTGAGGTGGAGAGCGGGAAATGTATTTTAACTATTGCGACAGTTCCCTCTGCCGCTGCAGTCGGCGTCGGCGCTGTCACACTTGCACCGTCATCTCACATTGACAATAAATGATATCCGGCTTGACGTCTTCCCATTTACCGCTCCCGTTCTGAAAACAGCTTTTTTTTCCTTTGCTGAGTCACCCGGACACCCTGAGTCTATTCTTTTACATAAACATAGACAAGCTGCTGAGGTAATCCTCCCATTTCCAATAACAGACAAACAGTCTACCGCCAGTCTGGAGGGATTACCGCAGGTTAATTGAACCGGTTAAGGTCAGTCCGAGCTCATATTTCTAGCTAATGCTGATAGTGTGCAGATAACAGCCACCAATCAATCTATCTGCATGTGTACGGACGCCTGTGTGTGTGTATATGTGTGTGTGTGTGTGTGTGTGTGTGTGTGTGAGAAGGAGTGTGACATCGCCTGCCTCCTCTTTGCACGGCCTCCTCATTATTGCTGTAAAGGTCTTTCTGGTTATTTCAATGCTTTATTTGTCGCAGGAACAAACGCCGGGCTGGATGACATCGCCCACCACCTCCAAGAGCGAAATTAGATGCCGCTGCTGTTTTGTTTTTACAATCGCACCGAGGGCCAAAATAGATACTGCAGAAATTTAATACCCCCCCCCCCCCAATTCCTTTTCATTTGTCAGAGGGATCTCTTTTAAAGTTCTGCAAGAGTCTGCGTTCCAATGGGTTTACTTGTTGTTCTACAGTGTTTGTTTTATTGCCGTCTACGCCTAACAGGAGGAGGCGAGATGGGCTTTGTTCGCTCCGTCTCAAGTACCGTAATAGGTTTGTGTTGTCAGCGAGCGGACCGCCCGTGAATAGGAGATGAGAAGTGTTTGATTTGTGTTTATTTCACAGTCGGTGCAGATGGAGCTTTGAAGCGGCTTCATTGGAGGTTCGAGAGGTGACATTTGCAATTTCAATTAGTCGTGATGCAGAGGAATACAGGAGAATTTCATGTTTTGGCCTAAAGTCCCTAAACTGTAAGATAGCAACGGCCTAGCCGCTGATATCTCATTGTTGTGAAGTAAAGGAAATGCTGTGATGTTAATGCTCAGTTGTTTCAGAAAGCGGGCAATTTCCTACAAGAAGGCCTGGAAGTCAGCTTGAAAAATATTTTTCACTTTATCCCATTGACATGAGCTGAAAGGCACATCTACCGGACTCAAGATCTAGCCGCGCTTGACGTCTGAAGCCGATATTAAGTCATCAGGAACATATTGACTCCCATCCAGGGAGACCAACTGAGAAGTCAAACAGTTCCTGACTGCCAGCTATTTTGACCAGTTTTATTGATGATGGTCTGGACGGTGTGTTTTTGTTTTTGCATTTCAAGTCAGCCACCATTTAAACCTGCAATAAGCGATATCAGACCTTATAACCAGTCCTGAAACTAATGTGTGCTATGTGGAGATTTCATTGAGACATAATCATATAAACCAATATCCACACAGCAGCAGCTGTGTTGCTGTTTTCACCTCTTTTCGAAAGCATGTTGTCAAATTCCGACCCGTTCAGTAGCTTTTCCTTTTTTTTAAAACTAGCTTGTCTTCTCCCTCACTGTTTGAAAGCGGTGTTCTCCCCCTCCCATTCCTGAAGAAATTGTTGCAATGGCAGAATCGATGAAGCGAGCGAATAAACTTGTGTAACTAGTAAACCTGCTACCTGCCTCTTCACTTGTCATTGTGGGACATGTAACCTTCGGGGGGAAAAAATCTGGCAAAGTGAAGACTGGTAACCGGTGACAATTCTCCGTAGGTACGGTTAGCTTAGCTATTAGCCTTTATGCACGCTGCTTCACTAGGTTTGTCCTTAGGGGCGTCCGTAGTGCAGTAGCTTTGCTGTGCTTTATTTACAAATGTCTTGCGGTTTCTGTGACCATCTCTCGTTTATTGCAGCATCGCTTCCTTAATTCTTGTCTTATGTGATAATGATAATGTGATACCCAATTGATCCCTTAGCAACACTCTCTTTTCTCTCTGAAAAATCTTCAAATGCACTGGTGTTCATCATCTGTACTAAGATTGTGAAAGTTTCTGAAAATGTCATGCCTCTAAAATTCGTGCAGTTCGTCTCCCACCTCTTCTAGCATGTGACACCCGGGCGCAATTCAAACATTGGCCGATATAAACATCTGTTACACGCTAATCCGTGCATACGTGTGCATGCCTGCATTCACGGTACCCGCTACGTGTCCGTTTGAAATTCTGAAAGTCTGGTCACTCCATGACTACGGAACCCGTGATATTTTACTTTCATCAGAGACACATTCAAGAGCATCGGGCCATCTTCACTCTCTGAAGTCAGTAACGTTTAAAATTCATGACAGTTCTATATTCATAGTCCCTATTCAAATGTTGATGGCGTTTTATTTAGTTTGGGTTCATATTGTGTAAAAGCCTTTAGAGTTTGGCACACTATTTTCCCAGCTACCGGCTGAGTTGAAGTCCCAGCTTATGTGACAGCTTTACACTGAAGCACACCTCCTGTGAGGAGACAACAAGACCTTGGGGAGAGAGGCTTACAGCACCAAGGTGACTCTATGCGTGTGTGTGTGCGTGTGTGTGTGTGTGTGTGTGTGTGTGTGTCGGCACACTCATGACTCATCCTTCATACTAGGGTACTGAGCGCGCACCCTTGAGAATCTCTTCCTTTCTCTGTGTCCCTCTCTCTCTCTTTCTGTTTCTGTTTCTCTATCTCTGTCTCTCTCTATCTTCCTTTGTCTCTCTCTCCCTCTCTCTGCTTCTCTCTTCCTCCCTTCTCCCTTGTGTATCTCTCCTTCTCTCCCCCATTTTTCTTTTAGTTCTTTCTTCCTCTCCTTATCTCTTCCTTCCTACCACCTCTCTCTCCCTCTCTCTCTCTCTCTCTCTATTGTTTGGCCAATAGCTGTCTGCAGTGACTGACAGCGTACAAACAAGACTCCTGGGTTGTAGGCTAGAGGCGTACACACACACACACACACACACACACGCTTAGACTCACCTACAAAGACGAATACACAAGTCACATAGGTGCTTTGCATGCACACAAGCACTCACAAACACACACACACACACACACAAACACACACACACACACACACACGTATATACACCACACACACATCTCCCCATCTGTCTACATTCTGCCATGTACACATTGAACTGATGGATTGGCTAGAGGCTTACACACACCTATACAAACACACACCACACATACCCACCGCCTCAAAGAGACTCATACATAAGTCACATAGACAATTTTGTTCACAGACAAGCACACACACACACACACACACACACACACACTTTCCCAATCTGCACATTGCGCCATATACACTTGCAATGTTGGATAGTCGTGGATCTGATAACTGCATCACCTCATGTCAGTCAGTGCTCAGGCTAGGTTTTTACACACACACACACACACACACACTACTACACTTGTGCGGACATTCCATTTTAATTCCTTCTCTACCCCCTAGCCTTACCGGTTAGCACCACATGCCTAACACCTCACCTTATCTTGACCTAGCCTGAACTGCCTAGAGATACCATTGCAATTCATTTACATTTGCTTGCATCTTTTGTCCGAACACGACCCATCAAAACCTTGAAGGAAATCTTGACCATGTGAGGCAAGAAGCGGCTGGTCGAAGACTGGATCAAATTTGCACATAGAGTTTTCCATTTCTGAGATGTTCAAAGTTCAAAAACAAAATTGAACTTTTCAGAGTCCACTTTCCACATCTCTATGTTTTGTGTATACTCAAGGAGGAAGCCTCAGCCTCATTGCTTCAGATCCAGTCTTTGACCAACTGTTTCTTTCCGCATGGTGTGTTGTCAAGATTTCCTCAAGCTTTTGAATGGGTCGTGTTCAGACTACACCAACTTTTTGGAATTTTGGCCCATCGGTCACCTTACCCAATATATGATGAGAGAATTGGCACCAAAATCATCTCTGTGTCTCTACTAGATAGTACCAACTGGTGCGCATGCTAATGCTTAGCAAACAGTGTGTTAAGTAACCGTAGGTGACTAGCATTATCCTAAAAGTGAGAAACGTTAGGAAGAACTATCGGACAGAATTATCCGGACAGAACTATCTAGCGGAGACACATAGATGATTTTGGTGCCAATACTCTCATCAGATATTGGGAAAGGTGACCAATGGGCCAAACTCCCAAATAGTTGGTGTGGTCCTCTAAGATGCAAGTTATGAATGAGTTGCAGTGACATCTTGAGGCTGTTTGGGCTATCTTTGGGACTATCTCCATATTTGTAAGCCTGACCTGGGACACACACACATCAATAAAATGTCCTCACTTGGTGGGTTCTCATCTTTCCATCCTTATGAGGACACAAGGTGAAGGACACACATGCACGGACAAATTATGCATCCTCATGTTGACACAGGCACACACACATCCACCTTAACACTTGTCAGTCAGCAGTGTAGCCAGTCATGATGTTTTCCACTCTGTTTGGTATTCAGGTCATATGAGTGACTGAGTGCCAGGCAGACAACTGAACAAGTGGTTGGCATGGGATTCAGACAGCATAAGCTGTCACCTGTCACTCAAAAAAGCCACTCTCAAATCATCAGTGTCCCGCTAAAACCTTGTATCCCCAGTTTCAGGTTGGGGTAATTGGAAAATTGGCAGCTGACACTATCGTGTATGTACAGGGAAGTGTTGTCTCAGGCAACAGCAAGGATACAATGCATACTAACAGGCTCATACACACATCTCATTAATAGTGTATGTCTATCTGTGGATAAACATGTACACAAGTGACACACATTCTTCTTTTCCCTCTTGCTCTTCTTTTTCTTCTTGGTAGGGAACATATGCTGTATATGTAAATGGAAGATAGACAAGCCAGTGTGCAATCGCATAAAACTACTCAGTCAGTCAGGGATGAAAACATAGGCTTTTTTGGCATTTTCAAGGAGTGGACAAATGGATGATGGATGAAGGCAGATGTGTTTCAGCGCTTGTCATTCAGTGTGTCACTCCAAAATCTGAAGCATCGCGGGGACAAAAATAGTTAACTTTGTTCCATTTTTTTTCCAGCAATAGATCAATATAGATCCCATAGATGAAAGCAGATGTATTTTGGTTATGCTTGTCACTCAGTAACAATCCCAACAGTGGAAGAAGACGTACTCTAAGTGCAGGTGTTCTTTGGAAGGAAGGTACTAGCAGTCAGACAGGAGGGCTGCTGGCCACAGGAAGCAGGAATGAGGATCTGTCACTCGCTAGCCATCGACCCCAGATGTCTAATGGCAGGGATGGGATGGATGCTGAGTCAGCTGGTTTATTTTTCTTCTCTGTGCATGAGTGATAGACAGGTTTGCATCTGGATAGACAGGTTTGCAGTGTGTAAAGTCCTGTTAAAGGTACAAGTCAGTACCTTTACTGTCCCACAGTACGAAATGAAATCTACTCACGTTTTTGGTGTGTGCTCAGAGTGCTTAGGAGCCAGACATTTCACCTACAAAGACTAAAAAAGCCTCGTCCTCAAGCCAAAAAAGCAAATGGCAAAGCAGTATTACTATTCCAGTAGTTTGCATCGAGATATATTACCTCTTCACTCAATGTTTCTATTGGATCTCTGCTCTAATTAGCTATCTTACTCACCTCAATTGTGAAAATGTCACTTTATTGGCGGCAATTACAGGCCATGGTAAGCGGTGCCAGAGACCTGTTGATGTTGCAATAGACCCTTTTCACACTTCCGGATTCTACACAATGGAAGTCATCATAGTAGGGAAACTCAGCAGCAATGGCACTTATGAATGAGAATGACACATCTATATGTCCTGCGACATCTACCAGATTTTTCAACCAAAGACATTGTTCATTTGGTGGACAGTTTTCGATTACAGAGAGGATGAAGCTTGACAAGAGATGGTTTACCTTCGTAGTCATGGAGGTAATTCTCAAAGAAGAGCTTGTAGCCCTCGTCAAGCTTCGTCTTCTCTACCTTCATAGTCATGGAGGTAATTCTCAAAGAAGAGCTTGTAGCCCATGTCAAGCTTCGTCCTCTCTGTAATGGAAAACTGATGTCTTTTGTTGAAAAATCTGGTAGATATCGCAATGAGGAGGGCAATACTCAAGGAGGCTGCCATTGCTGCTGAGTTTACCTACTATGACCACTTCTGTTGCATAGAATCCGGAAGTGTGAAAGGGGTCAATTCCTTGGTCACTGAAAGAGGTCAAAAGTCAGAGATTACTTCATGCCCCTTTAGGACATGATGTATGGCTGGCAACAGCACTGGATATCTCTAACAAAGGAATTGCACTTGAGTTGAATGCGTTACTCTTCAATGGAAGTTCATTTGTGTCCCATGAGAGAATCCCTGCGTTACAGATGCATTGCGTCACAATGAAGGGGTCGCATTCCTAAACTAAAACGCATGTTGTTTTGCCCTGTTTTTTACTTGCTCTTCATGAAGCTTTCATGAGGAACACATTTCATCAGTGAATCAGATGATGTTGTAATACTGTCATTAACCACGTTTCATCTCGCTTGATTATTGATGTCTGTGCCGCGAGATCCTTGCGTAGAACACTGCACACAGTTCTCAGCGATGCAAATGCATTATGGATTAATTGTGATCCCTGTGCAAGGAAGGCAAATACATGGCTGCAGCTGTACTGCATATCAGCGAGTCAATATTGGCACTCTCTTTCAGTCGTCACCTTTTAAACAGTCAGCGCTCAGACTGGCGTGTAACTAATTCGGAAACTGTGGGCAGAAATGCTGTTGGGCTTCTTGTGACGCTTTTATAATGGAATATACCCAGGCTGCTAATTAGACGAGTCGGTATAGATTCAGACAACACATTCTGTCACTTATCACTTTCTTCTTCATTTTGCTTGGCATTTGCTATAAATTAGACTTTTGGGACACATGGAGGACGGCACACATATTTATTACTGATTGACTTTATTGACTTTATAGTAAGAGAGGAAGGAGGGAAGGAGGGATAGATATGCGGTTGATCACCATCTGGAGCTCATACTGTTTACAACTACCTTTTTTTTTTTGTTTTTTTTTCAGAAAAGTTGGAAATGAGCAATTTTTGTACTGAGCAGGTGGCTCTGATTAAAACACCAAGAACTGAACACAGCTACACATTACTTTGTGTTACTTTGCATTCTTTTTTTGCCTCATCTTTACCGAGCGTGCTAATAACTGTGGAGCTGCACTGTATGCTGTGTGCACCGTATAATAAGTAATATTCACTCCGGAAACTCAGGCAAGAGCAGTTTCCAGGGAATGGATACAGAACATGTGCATATACAGCAGACTTTTTAATATGGTTTTCAAATTTTCCACTTCTTGATGCTTGAATAATCTCTCCAGGCGCTTCAGAGATTGACAGATCACTCGCAAGATGAGATAATTAAAGCAGCACTCTCGTTTTATCATGTTTTTTCGATGCAGTCAACTTTGATTTTGTCTTCATCTGTCTATCTATCTATCTATGGATATGGCATTGATGTATACAGGCAGACAGGCAAACCACGGGCATGGTGGCATGACGATGTGTCCCTTGTCACTGGGGATCATAAACTCTTTCCATGTATGTGCCTAGACAGGCGGAAAGGAAAGCCGGGGATATGATATGGGCATTACGCTCCATCACACACAGTGTAAGCAGAGTGTCCTGACATTGATTTTCCCATTGATACACATAATATATTTTTCACATTTTATAATGTGTTACCAATAGTATGGTTTCATGAGTCATGAAACAATTTCTGTAACAATAAAATAATAACAACCTTTATTTGCAGAGCATTTATCAAAACAAAGTTAGAGAGTGCTAAATGTGGCTAATACATTAAAAAACAAAATGTCTGTTTGTAGGACAATGTCTGCTGTCAGTTATAGTTAAAAAAGAGGAATGGAGATATTAGGTTTCCACAGGTCACCCAAATTATCTATACTCTTCTTTTGCTTATTTAAAGGTGCCATATTATTCAGTTTTCATGATTTTGTTTTCAAATATACTCTGGCTCAAGATAAGAATAATGTTCTTCATGATGTTTTGCAAATAAATGTAGTTTAGTAAAAAGGCTATTTATTGAATGCATTTAAAAACAGTCTTCACAATGCTGGACCCTGATTGGCCGACAACAGCAGCTCCTCTAATTCAAATGATGTAAACTGGAGGCTTTCCAATTCAATGTGCTGTAGTGCTGCTCAGTGCTGTAAACTGGCCTGATTGGAAGGATTTCAGTAATTGTTTAGTGAGGGAGCCAATCAGGACCAAGAACAGTTGTGATGCGTTTCCTGGAGTTAGTCTGAAACTGCCTGTAAAAAAAAAAGATGGATTTAAACTTTAAATTTCACTCTTAAAACAAAATCAAACTTTAACAATGTCTACATGAAACATATTTGATCATATATGTATATAAATAGAGGAAATTTGAATTCCTATGATATGGAACCTTGAAGTGCAGGATGTAGGCTATAGTAAATATACAGATCTATCATAGAAGCCCCACTTTTTACATTGCTGCACTATGATTGCACTGTGTATGAAGAAAAATCAACTCAGGTACAGTAACAGGAGTAGCTGTAAATGGTTCCTTCCCACTATTGTGTGCAAAATCTCACAGCTACCTTACATTCAGAGAACTAACAGAAGCAGCATATCTACACGCTCCAAACTCGGCTTCATTCAGCAGGAACTCGGCCATTACGTCTTGCAAACTCAGCATATTTACAGTTTTCTAACTGTTCCAGAAAAAAAACATTGACAACAGACAACGGCAACAAAATCCACTGAAAAGGAGCAAAAAAACGACAAGGAGTAAAGGGAACAAACAAGTAATGGTGACAAGGTAACAACAGCATTGCAGCAATAGGGCGCTGTAGAATGAAAAAGCCTGGGCTAAGACCCAGACATGTATGAAGACAGGAAGCAATCAATGGGCTCCGTCAGCAATCAATGCACTCCTCCACTTGAACAGTACTCAAACTATGAAGCTATTACAGGTACACACCAAGGACTCATCCTTTTCTTTCCATTTTGGCATCATCTTGAAGAGCTATTCAGTCGCACATCCGCTCATATAGAAGATGCTACAGCAGGAATATGATTGTCTTTTTATCTAGTTTTCTCCACTTGGTCCTCAACTCACCATTGTTTCGCATTTTGACATTGTAGGCATGTAGTGTCCGCTCTTATCCAGAGTCACAGCAGGTTTAAACACTATGAGTTCGTTCTGATGCATCACTACAGTAAGCACTACCTAGAATTCCAATCGCGGATGATATCAGAATGTCTTTTGACACTAGGAGGAATTGAAGGGACAGTGTGTGTTTGATCCACTAGACAAACTAGTATTCCGTTTCACCCTTTGACATCGCCGTTTCAACCTACTCTTGTAAAGTTTCCGCTCGTGTCCCAGAACATCTCTTGCAGCTCGGCGGGGCTGAAGAGGAAGCAGCGAAGCGAGCCGACAGAGAGCCAGAGAGACAGAGAACCTGTCACCGCGTCCCGGCACTGGTCTCGCCACTCTTACATGCGCTTACAACACAAACAGGTGGAGGCTGTCCAAGCTCCGTCGCTCCCCCGAACGCGGAATTTACTCAACGAATGTTCTCCGGGCTATAATCTTTTCTGTCTGAGCGGAGTCGCCGGACTGAGAGGCTAAAGAAACGTTCTGAAGTAATAGGAGCTGACGGCTGCATCGCTGCTGTAACACAACTTTCTGCACTGCTCTTTTTTCATTAAAAACTGGTGTGGGAGCGAGATACAGGATGGCCGAGTAAGTGAGTCGGTGAAGAAATTAATTTTGCAGTGTTCCTTTTTGACCCGGTCCAGCTCTGAACAAACTATGGCAAACTGACATTGAATCAACCTAGGATCAGTGTTAAGGCATCAGTTTAAAATCAATGGCGCACTTCTATCCAAGGTGAAGTCCTGTTAGGAATACATTCCAGCCAGATGTTTTCTTTTGGCATTACACTGACTTTAACATGACACGACATCTGCTATGGGAATATTTATCCAAAGACACTTCCATTTTTTTTAGTATGGACGGTCCCAGTGGGAATTGAACCTCTACCGCTCATAGATGTTAGTACCTTGATTTACCCATTGAGCTACACAGGGAATGGAACCCCCAACTCTGTGTTAGTGCCTTAAGTGTTCCCACTGGCCTTGAAAATACTTGAAAATGAATGGAAATGACTTTATTCTAGGGTTGGGACGATATATCGAAATTCAATATACAGTATATTGCGATACAAACGTGACAATACGTATCGTGGGGCAGAAAAAAGAATCGCGATATTAGCTCCATTTTATTCTGTTGTAGTAATGAGACGGCTCTCCCATCATAATTTCACAAGCTCTCCATCCAAATTAGATTATTTGCACTTTGTAATGACATTTTTAATTTGTTGTTTACATTCTAGCAGCCAATGCCATTGCTAAAAAGGATTTCTTGACTTGACAAGATCAGGAATAAAAAAAACAAAAACGAGGCCTCTATGAATTTTGGACCAATGTCATGTCTTACCCCAAATCAGTCCAATTTTGAGTCTTTGAAATTCCACCGTGTAAGACCTTGAAAGTCTTTGAAAGGTCTTTGAATATTTGATGTCCAAGTGAGTGCGAGAACTCTTTGTCTTGTCCTACCCCAAATGGAACCTCTAACCCTGGCAGTGTTAGTTTCCTTCCCTCCCCCCACCATTTTCGGTGTATTTGAACATCTCGCAGCAGAGGTGAGCGAGGTGTCGGCGGTGGAGCGAGCCGGCAAACACAAGCGCGAAGAGACAGGAGACCTTCGCTGTCATTTGTCACTCAGACTCTCTCTCTCCGGCTGCAGAGGTGAAACGGGACACAGCTGTTGGTCAGAGCAAAGTGATGTTAACTGGGCTTGTCAACTTGTGCCTTTGCACCTCCGCGCGTGACGTGCGCGGAGAGGGAACTCTCTCTCCTGTCGTTTGTCAGTCAGAGGTGATCGGGGACGCAGGTGCAGGCCGCCGCGCCGGAGACAAGCGACTGCTCCATTTGTGGACACGAAGGGCTGTCTAGTCATGTATAGCCGCGGTCAAATACAATGCACAGCACAGTACTTTGGAAAGGTTAATATCCCGCCTCCTGGGGCTGGGATGACGCATCATGCAGCCTCTCCGTTGTAAGTTGTATTATTTTCAAGGAAACTTGACTGAAAATGATGTTTAGACCTTGCACTTCTACACTTTTTTCCCCCTTGGAACCCACATTGACAAAGGCATTTATCTTGCAGCTGTGATGAGATGAGATTAGAAAACATAACTGTCCTCGGTGAGGCAATTTGTTGCTCTGACAGTTGAAAGAGTCAACGCTTGCTCCAGCAGTTATGTCGCATAAAAGAAGCATCACGTATTATCAAGGTGAAGCCCTGCACATGAACTGGAAAAAGAAGAACAAGATGTTTTTTTCCTAAGAATGGAATTTTATGTTGAGTATGGACACAAACACACTTTTTGTGTTATGACATAGATAGATAGATAGATAGATAGATAGATAGATAGATAGATAGATAGATAGATAGATAGATAGATAGATTATTTATTAGCCACACGACCAAGGCCAGTGGAATTTGTTTTCGGTACAGTATATTAAACTCTGCAGCACAATACATTCATGGACAACAGCAGACACTCCACATATTATCGTGAAACAATACAGTGATACAATAGCAGAAACATATTACCCACAGCCACATACATTAGGTGAATGGTATGCATGCCAGTAGTGTGTGGATAAAGTCAGAGAGCATTTCCTTTTTTCATTCTAATGAATACTGTAACTGAATAGCTGGTAATTTACAGAATGAGTTGGATTATTATTAATTTTTTTATGAATTATTGACATGTGTTCTCATGCAATGAATAGGACTTTTTTTTCATGTAAAATTCCCCATAAAATAGAAATAGATGAATTTACAGAATATACAAACATACACAAATGCCACTACATATGTACCAAAAGTGTCTAGCTGTGTAGACACTTTCTGTATATATGTGGAAATATTTTGTAGGCCTGTAAATGTGACTACAGAAAGTATCTAGGTGTGTAGATATCCATTTCAAAAGACTATTCACCTTATTAATACATTTAATTTGTAGATGTAGAAAACATACATTTTGCTACTGGAGCTTTCCCCTTATAAAAAACTCCAGATGGAGGTACCATGTGTACAGAAATGTGACAATGGGCAAAGCACATATTGGTTCTTGTCTGTTCTTAATATCACTATCATGATCACAATAATTTATAGAGGGAGGCGACATATGTCTGGAAAATGTGTCCTCAGATCAAAACTCAAAACAACTCAGAAATACAGAAGAAGAAGAAGAAGAAGAAGAAGAAGAACAGTATAGATCAGAAACTGTGCAAGAAAGTGTCCACAACTGCATCACTGTTGCACCCTTGGTTCACTTTGTTTTAGTGTATTGGTATCTGAACCTGACTCCTGACTAAGCCATATTTAAAGCTGCAATATGCACCTTCGCTCCTTTAGGCAGGAAGTGTACTGTTAGTCCCGCCCCCCTCCCCTTCAGTTGGTCAAGTTCCCGCCCCCAACACTTGTCACTCTTCTTGATGAACTGTCTACCTTGAAATGGCATCTAGTCTGAGGCTGAGGGAACTGGCATCTGTAAAGGAGTTAAAGAAGCAGACAGCAAACATCGATATTGATGTTCGCCGTGTTTTTGAACAGGTCTTTAGCTTTTCTGTAGGCTATTTTCCTTGCTTACTGCTTTCGACTTCCCTGTACTTGATAGCCACAACCCAGCTCACCAGTAGCCACGCCCACAGCAAATGCTATACACCCCAAAACATCCTCAACATCATTGAAAAGACAATTTCAGGCAAACAGGTAGTTAGGCATGAACACACTGGGTCACAGACAGACCCAGACTGATAACATAATATATCTTATTTATTTACTGTTATTTTAATGTCAAAAAAGTAGCTTTAACCTTGCTTGTTTTTACCATATGAATCTACAATATTATTTCAACCCATTCTACATTGCAGGGACATGGAAGGACTTTGGTTACATAACATTCCACAACATACCACGTTCATTTCAAGCATGGTTTACCTGACTGAGAATCCAACCTTTAATCCAAACCTGGAAATGTTAGCACCACGCTCTACCCACTGAGCTATAGAGGACCAGGAGACGGGGGGGAAGGGGTGTAGTTTGGGGAAAGAGGAAGGAACAGAGATAAGGAGTGTAGTGAAAACGGAGAGAGGAGAGGAAAAAGATGGAGAAAAAGAAAAAAAAAGAAAAAAAAAGATGCGGCGGGCTGTTGGCAGATGCAGCCCTGAGGGAGCTGTTGAGGCAACTTGACTTTTTAAGCAAACTGCCTCCTGTTAAGCTGCCAGCTTCATTAAGGCGGGGGCCTCCAAAATGGATCTGGGGTCTAGGAGTGTGAGGTTGTAATTAAAATGAATGAGCTAATCCAGGTCAGTCCCCCTCCTTCCTGCATCCAAAAAGACATTCTGAATGATTCCTCTTAAAGGTGGAGCAACAGTGCAGCGGTGATGCAGCAAATAGGTAAAAGACGGCTTTGTAGTATGATGATATAGATGTACCTCGCTGTGTTTATAGCAAGCATAAACCACAAATAGATATTTATGAAGACGAAATGGAAACAGCAGGGTCTAAAAGCAGTGGTGCATGGGGAACATTTTGAGACGATTTAGAAAAAAAAAGTTTTTTCATACCATTTTTGGTGTTTACGATCCCGTTTTGTCCCACTTGTCAATCGCAATGTTGTCTCTTGCCAGGAGAGTAAGCAATAACACTTTACATTAAGTTTTCATTAACAAAGGGACTTAATGTTAGGTTCACTAACTCTAACCCTAACCCTTCACTAACCCTAACCCATGAATTAAACATCAAAAACAACATTAACAAAAACTAGTTCATGTTAAATGTACATGAACAACTGCATTCATTAATGTTGTTATACATGTTTGTTAATAAGATTAACTAATGCATTTAGTAACATGAATTAAACATGAATAACAACATTAACAAAGATAAGTTAATGTTAAATGCACATGAACAACTGCATTCATTAATGTTGTTATGTGTTAACTAACATGAATTAAGCATGAACAGTGACATTAACAAAGATGAGTTACATTTTAAATGTTCAAAGTCTTCTGAACCGATTTCAGTCCAACAGTGATTATCTTCTCATTCATAATTATCACTTCATGTTCAGTTAATAATCACAGTAATCCAGGTACAATTAGATACGCATGCCTAAAAAAACAATGACATGAAGTTTTCTTCTTATTTATATCAAAATATATTCTTTGATAATTTTTGCATTTACTGCATCCATAGTTTTCACCTCTTTCTCGATTATTCATGTCAAGGGGTCATGACATTGGTTTGATAAGCTTAGACCTGCAGTATTACATGCAAAAAGACAGGCAGCATATTTTAATTTTTACACTCTTTTACATCTATAACACTTGATATTCATTGAACAGCCACTAAAACCGACTTGTTAAAATTGCATGTTACCTGCTTTGACTTCCATCCTCTGTAAAATAAGTCAACATCAAAGTGGTTTCAAGGTCTAAATCACACCCACTAGCTGGTGGAAAAGTTTTGAAACGCTACACAAAGTCATTTTCGCAACTAGCGTCCACCTACGGTGTCTCTGAATGGTCAAAAAGGCAAAGGACGAGCAAAGCACACTCTAACTTCCCTAATTTGTACATCCCTTCAGCCATTTTCTCAGCCGTTTTCCCTAGGCAAAGGTGACTCTCTCTCTCTTTCTCTCTCTCTCTCTCTCTCCCTCTCTCTCTCTATGGGCCTGCTGGCTGACATAAAAGGTTGTGTGAAAAATTACAACAGTCCTGAATATTAGAACTGCCTGCAAAATACTTTCCCAGCCTATCCATCACCTTAGGGACACGTGGGTTTATTGTGTGTCTGTGTGTGTGTGTGTGTGTGTGGGAACTCCTGGAAGTCATAGTGATAAACACGTCGGAGTAGTTTGTATGTGATTTGTGTGTGTGTGTGTGTGTGTTGTGTGTATAACCTTGCGTAGGGTATGCTTTCACCTAATGGGACAGTTTGCCAGTTAACCTAGCCGCGATGAGGGAATCCATCATTATCACTTCAGCTACTGCAATGAAGAGAACACACACACACACACACACACACACACACACACACACACTAGTGACCTTGCACATACTAACTCACTCACACACAAACACATAGGCTCTCTATTACAACTGACATTAACATGCGTCTTGTATCTGGATTGTGTCTAGATGGGATTTTGCTGGGTTACATTTACACCTGACATTTTTGTATGACAAGTACTGTACTTAAGTACAATTTCGAGGTACTGGCACTTTACTTGAATATTTCCATTTTGTGAGACTTTCTACTTTTCCTCCACTACATGTTAGAGGGAAAAATTGTACTACTATGTAATATTGTATTGTTTTTCCTCCACTACATTTATCTGACGGCTGGAGTTACTAGTTACTTTGCAGAATAAGGTTTTACATGCAAACATACGATAAGCTCATTAAATATGCTGCATTGTTGGAGTTTAATCTAACAGTATATGGAGCAGTTAGACCGACAACATTAAAATACTTCTGACAGGTTAATGCTTCAATCATTTAACACTCAGAAAGAATGACGACTTTTACTTTTGATACTTCAGTACATTTTACTGCTAACACTTCTATACTTTTACTCTAAATGCAGGACTTTTACTTTTAATTAAGTATTTTTCCATTATGGTATTGCTACTTTTAAGTAAAGGATTTGACTACTTTTTCCACCACTGTCTGATTACAATCCAGGATGTGTCACATGATGCTGGAGTGAAACCTCTCTGTTACCTTGCACCTGTTTTCTACTGTGTGAGATGCTATTAGCGTCATCATGAAAGTGTATGGAGAAATGGATGGCCACACACACATATAAATACAAATACACGAGCTACATCATCATTACTGCCATGAGTCTTGTGTCTTAGGCTGACCACATAGTCTATTCTTGCATCGTGACAGCGATGGTGTCGCCACTGGTCGGCCTGTTATTCATCAGGCCGACCAGTGGCCTGATGAATAAACAATGTTATTCATCATATTCCAACAATTCCCCTTCCAAGAAGACGCTTCATTATTCCAAACCCCATCTCTAGAAAGTGTGTGTGTGTGTGTGTGTGTGTAGTACTGAGGCTGTCAGAACGCGTTTTCATCTCTAAGGGTGTTTCTACTTCGGTCTGTCTCTCTCTGTCTGTCTATTTGCCTTTCTCCCTTCTCTCTCTCGCTCCCGCTCTCGCTAAGGTAAGCAGTATTAGTGTGGTCTAACGTAACCCCAGGGTCTTTTGTATTTGAGATTTCATTGATTCTGAAAACTTCCCTCAGGTGCTTTTCAACAGAGAGTTGTGGGCGGGCGAGGGAGAGAGAAATAGGGGGAGAGAGAGAAAACGAGTGCCACCTGTGGAGAAGGAGGGACATAGCCCACAATTTAGACCACATGCAGTCATTATTTTTTTTTTACAGCTTTCTACAGATACCATAGCAGGACTCTAGGTGTGTGTATGTGTGTGTATACATCTAGCCTACTACCCAATACCGTCATTTATTAACATTGTGTATGTACAAATATGTGCATAAACCATGCTTACAATCATTTCTAAGCAAAGAGTGGGATATATGGACTTGAACTTATGCTTGAGAATGTACAGACCTTTACACACAGTGGTACATAAATGGGCAAAAAGGAGAATTAATGCCATCTGCCGAGTGAAAAAGGAGTTCCATACCATCGCTGGATTTCCCAACATCACTAAAGGTCCCATATGGTGTAAAACAGGATTCCCCTTGCCTCTGTGATTATAAAGGAGTTGGATGGTCTATCTAAACATGGTGAAAGTATCAAAACGCACGGTCGCCAACTAAATCCACACAATCCATATTAGAAAAGCGAGCCTCTAAACGAGCCGTTTGGACTTCCGTAACTTTGTGGCGTCACAAAGGTTCGCTCATTATCATTTCTGTAAGAAATAATAGACTAACAAAGTGTTTTTTTCAAAGCGGTTGAGCGGTCGTCATCGTTTATTACCGGAGAGTTTTCCCTACCTGTAGCCGCCGGGCCGCGGCGTCTCACGTTTCACTCTTGAAACGGTTAGCCAATCGGAACAGAGGGGTCGTTAATATTAATGAGCCTTAAAGACACGGCGACAGAAACTGTTCTTGGTAAGGCTCAGAGAGATGCTGGAAAATGAACGTGGAGAAATGGATTGAGAGTGTTTTTGGTTCATGACACCACACACACAGCTTTGAATGGACCTCAAGACACAAAATAAAACCCTGGGAAGTGGAGAATATGGGACCTTTAAGTAAAAAGCACCATCATTCAATGAATTCAACTTTGCCAACAGAGAAAGTTTCCATTTGGTGAACGTCTAAGTCATTTACACAAACACATGATCTTTTGTCAAGACTTTAGAAACCTTTTCAAGTCATCAAATTACAAGTTACCAGAACCCAAGTCAAGTCTCAAGTCTGACTCAAGTCTGACTTGTCACGTGACTCGAGTCCCCATCTCTATATATTTGATATGCTAGGCTTACAGAAATGTATTTAAATGATGACTATTCCCAACAGGAGGACTGTGGTTGGTCCAGAGTGGCTGCTCTCACTCTGCCTGTTGGAGCAATGTTCCTCTTTTTGACCATGATTCTGTTTTTTTGGCAGAAGTCCTCAGGTCAAACAGTTTTTAATTCTGGCCACTAGTTTACAACAGCTGTCACCTGCTGCCGGGATATATATATTTATCAAGGCAGATTACTTACAGGTGTGCGTATGCACATTTGATACTAATTTTCTTGTGCGTATGAATATAACAATTATACACATAGACAAACACAAATACATGCTGTACATCACCTCACACATTCACATATTCATGTAAACACACACTCACACACATGCAAACAGAGGGAGGGGAGGATGCTGGGAAAGAGTGCAGTTCATTGAGTGATAATAAACTGCTGTGTCTACTATTATGTTGATTATATTTGGATTTGTTGATTTTGCTTTGGCAAACAAGCACTTGTGGATTTCATGCCAATCAAGCCCATTTAAATTAGCGGAGAGAACAGGAGAGGCATGCAGACATAAAGCCGGGCACAGAACAGTTTATTCTGTGATTAGTTGTTTTTATTGTTGCCAAGTTGAAAAATTTGTCTGCTATTATGTTGATTATTTTGATGATTTTGGTTTGGTACTTAAAGTATTTCATGCCAATGGAGTCCAATTGAAATGTGTTTGCATTGCTCTTATTGTCATTGTCATGTTGTCAGTTGTATCAGCTATTATCTTAATTGTTTGGATTTGTTGATTGTTCTTGGCTGAGGCATCATGGTTTTAGTATGCTCTACTTAAATAAACATTACTTTTTAGGGGAGAGTGTGGCGCCCATCCATTTTGTACTTTGGGATTTCACGCCAAGCCAAGAAAAACCCATTTGGAAAAGAAAAGAGAGAGATGCGGGTCAACTTTAAAACGTTAAAAGCCTTTATGCTATGTGGCTAGCCAGAATTATGAGTTAAAAACTGTGGCTCCACCCCCACCAGCCACTAAGAAGACGACATTTAATATACTGACATCATGTTACATAATTTTCGGGTAATGAAGTCCTTCAAACTTTCAAAAATTCCCCAAAAACATCGCTTGCTGCCACTAGGGGCCACTAAAGTGCTAAATTGCCTGCTGCAGCTTTAAACTATTACTTTAATATTTTTGTTGGAGTCATGTTTTACCGTCATGCTTTGCATGCCAGTCTGAGAACGTACACTACCAGTCAAAAATTTGGACACACCACATTTTTCTTTATTTTTACTAATTTCCACATTTTAAAATAATAGTAAAGACATCAAAACTATGAAATAACACAAATGGAATTATGTAGCAACTAAAAAAGTGTTAAACAAATCAAAACTATCTTATATTTTAGATTCTTTAAAGTAGCCGCCCTTTGCCTTGATGGAAAGGCAAAGGCTTTGGAAAGAAATAGCGGATAGCGTTTTCTCTTTGTGTGCTTCTTTACCCCGATGAAGGCAATGTGGCTGAAACGTGTCGAGGGCGGCTTTTAAACTTCCAGTTATGACCGGCCAAATAGAATAAAGGCTTTTTAAACAGATTTTTTTGGAGTGCCTTGGATCTCTCTTTCCACTTGATTACCGGAGGGCCCTTTTTATCTAAAGAACAGCCAACGTTAGAAGCCAAAGAACATCGGCGTTAGAAGCCAAGACGCATTCCAGCCTTCTATCCATTTCCCAGAACCTATTTGGTTCTTTTAGAGAGAGAGAGAGAAAGAGGGAAGAAGGGGAAAGAAAAGCAGAAAGAAAGAGATTCAGAGAGAGAGAGAGAGAAGCAGGGAATGAGAGAGAGATGGATGATGGAGAGATTTACTTATTTTTCTTGTGTTTGTTGATGAATTCCCATTGTACTCGAGGCTTTGGCAGTATTGCTCATGTACCATTCATGCCAATGATGCATGCTGGATTGAAATTGAAACGGAGAGACAGAGAGACGAGGAGTGTGTGAGATACAGAGAGAGAGAGCTGCCATGTCCAATTAGAATACAGCTTCAGTGTTGGACAGTGGAGCAGTGAGGTGGAATAAAATCACCTGATTAATTTTAACATCATCGTCTTCGTGTTTCTAGAATTGACTGTGTGTGTGTGTGTGTGTGTGAGGGAGAGAGAGAGAGAGAGAGAGGAGAGAGGCATTACAGTTTCTGAGAGTGTATGTGTGAGTTTGTTCAACTGTGAGCTAATTCTGTATGTATGTTTTGCTGACTGTGTGTGTGTGTGTGTGTGTGTGTGTGTGTGTGTGTGTGCATGCAGTGCCACACCCCACCACTCTCTGACAGCCTGACATCCATCCTCCCATCTCATTCCATTCATTTTCATCTTCATTGCCACTTTTCTGACGTTAAAATACCAATAAATAAATAGGATATATCATACATTATCAGCCTGTGTGTGTCTGTGACGCTGTGATCTTACCCTAAACCCCCTGAAAGTTGCCTTGAATTGGCTTTTCAGTGATTTTTGGGACATTTTGGGGCATGTACAATTCGCTGTGGGCGTGGCCAGCGGTGAGCTGGTTGTGGCTATCAAGGCGAGGCTAGTGGCCACAGAGCAAGGAAGTCCCAGCAACAACAATGGAGGAAAGCAGCAAGAAAAGAACGAACAGTGAAGTTAAACGTTCAAAAACAAGCAACATCAGTATTCTTCATTGGCCCAAAATTGGACCTGAAAATCTGAATGAAATCTGAGCCAGTCAATGTCATCCATCTCTGATATGATGGAGCTTCTTCCCAGACCACAGCTACATAAACAGTGTTATGGGTGTATGTGTGTAAAATGTGCAATGAAATTTTATTTTCTCTGCACATTTTATCAATTAATTTAATTGTCCGATTTTTTTGTAAATTAATTCTTCATTTAAAAGGCCTCATGTATCCCAGACTTCCCCATACCAGTGAATAGGTGGGGTGGGTCACTCTGTCTTAAAAGGAGTAGTTCACCCCAAACTTTGAAAATTCTGCAATTACCGACTCACCCCCATGTGAGTTAAACAGTGAGTTAGCCTCCATCTCAGCCATACCATTCATCACCAGTCATTCATCAGTAAAAAATGATTAGGTTTGAATGGGGCTACATAGCTAAAGCTGTTTACAGACGGTGCGACTGTTTGCGTTCCCTCTATATCAGACTGTGTGATTGAAGCCGCTCCGTGGATTGGCTGTCCTTGACTTTGTCACACCGAATGAACAAAGACCACCAAGTACCAACTTCTTTCTTTTACCCAGACAGTGTTACCCAGACATGTTTTGTGTTTAGTTAGATGAACTCAACATCAACCTGGGGACCAATTTTTTGACAAGACAGTAAACGAAATACAGGTGTTCTCTCAGTGAGCTATAGCCGTTTATTTAGCCTCTGTCCCTGAGCGGTTTTTAGGGGACAATAAATAGTTTCCAACACTCATACATATCACCTCATGCTAGACCCAACTCTTCCTAGTTTGTCACGTGGTATATTTTCAACCCATACTTATCTGGCCTTTGTCATATGCATTGCGTGGGTGTTATACTATAAATGAGAAAGAAACAGCCATACAACTTATGAAATTCTATGCTTAATTTATTGCACACAATAAAAAAAGACGTGCAAACAGGCAGTAATCACTGCAAACAAGTCACTATTTACATAGGGTGCAAACAGAAGTGCAACATAAGAAGTGCAAACAGGCAGTGATAATTGCAAACAACTAACTATTTACATACAGTAGCCATTGATCATTGGCATCTTTTTATCGACATGCCTGCCTCCCTGGCAGAGGGATCTCACTGTGAAGGGCTTCAGGGCATATTGTCATGAAACTGACTCAAACAACCCTTTGTGGAACAAGACAGAGGGGCACCTGACAGTGTCCTGACACATCCATGGTGTGCTGTTCTTGCACAAGTGACACTTTCTCCGTCCTGCAGTTGCCATTTCTGACCTGTCTGCGGTGTCAGTGGGAGGCGTAATTGGCCAAGGTTGACAACGAGTCTCTGGGTTTTTGGCTTCTGGAGGTGTGGCACGTAGCCAAGCTGTGAGCTTTTCCATGAAATCAAGGTGCGTCATTGGTTTGTCCTGCCTTTGCTGACAAAGCTCCTGGTGGAGAATGTAGCTGTTGGTTGTGATTGTCAGTGACTACGTTTACATGGACAACAATAATCCGTAGCATGTAAACGGGAATATGAATGGAATAGTTCTATAAGCAACCCATGTAAACAGCATAAGGGGAATGTTGTCTTATCTAGAATAAGGCCAATAGTCGGATTATTGCTGTCCATGTAAACATAGTCAATGAAGTGATACCGGATGGTTCTGCACCTTGTGGTCTTCTGGCGGACTGTGTACTGAATCATGGCCTTTTTCAGATAGGACTGTGCTGCTTGGTTCAGCGCATCTGACAAGAAGATGTGGGAAGTTGTGGAGGAGCGTACAAAATAGGCGGTAAGAGCGCTGTCATGTGTGGTTGGAGCATCTTTCCTGGTGTCTCTGTAAGTGTCACATGCACCAACCTGCATGCTGTGCAAGTCCTTGAATAGCTTAGAATTGGTGTAGAAGTTGTCACAGTTGAGGTGGCAGCCTGACCCTAGATAGTCTTTGAGTGAGTGCCATGACAGAGTCACATGAGAGACCTTGGCCTGAGGAAAACTCAGATTTGCCTGTGTGGACGCTGAATTCTGTGGTGTATCTGTTGCTTGAGTCAGCTAAAACAAAAAGCTTTATGCCCCACTTAGGTAGGTTTGGCCTTTTGAAGAGTTCCACGGGACTTCGCCGCTCTGCTGTGGGAAACTGGATGTCTGGTGGCCTTTGTGGGCAGAAGTGTACAATCCTTGGCACCATGTCTGGTTCTTCCTCAGTCCACATGGGGCCTGACCATGACGCAGCTTGCTGTGGTGTAGTTCCCTCCCACGTCTTCTGCCGTGCGAAAAAATTAATTACTAGAAATATTTATGAATCATTTTCACTTTACCCACAACTTTACCCATGTGTTTTATAGACTCCTCTACTGTTACATTGTCAAAGGTGTGTTTTATTATCATGCAAAAGTATTCCTTAGTAAATTATAAAACTGATATTTCAGTACTCCGTTCTGGTCAGGTCTGAAGATGGTTTCCATCCCAATTACAGGCAGTAAAGTCATCACTGTAGGCCTGGTTTTTCCACTATATTAAATTATATGAAAGATATATATACGTATATAATTAGTATTCCAAAAGGAACATAATGTGTGGCGGTGTTAGTGTGTATGTGTGTGTGCATACTTTATGTCCGGATGAACATATTGTACAGATATGTGTGTGTGTGAGTGTGTGTGTGAGACTTTGTGCTTACAGTTATGTGTCCGTGAGAGTGTGTGTGTGTATTAGTGAGTGAGTGAGTTTGTGATTTCCCCAGGCCTGTTGTGTTATAGTTTATTGAATAAGCTCCATGCTCCATTGTACATTCAGTTTAATGACTATAGATCTAACAACAACACAAAATACCTCTGGCTGGTTTAGCCCATTGATCTGACACACTCCTGTCGCTTTGTTACGCCCCAATTCGTGTGTGTGTGTGTGTGTGTGTGTGTGTGTGTGTGTGTGTGGGTTAGACTGACATATGGGGCCGATATTAGCCCCTTATTAAAAATCAGATATCAGCCAGTCACTGTCGCCCACCTCTGATATGATGGATGTGATGCAGTTTGACTGAACATATTTTTATGTTATAGTTGATCAATACTACACTGGTTGGCTATGGGAAGCCCTAACCCTAAGGATGGGACGATATATCAAAATTCAATATATGTGACAATACGTATCATGGGAAATGAATCGCGATATCAGCTCCATGTTATTCTGCTGTAGTAATAACAAATGAGACGGCTTGCCATAAAAATTTCCCAAACTCTCCTTCCAAATTATATTATTGTCACTTTGTAATGACATTTTAAAATTGTTGTTTATGATCGCTAGAAAGATTTGAGGCTCAGAAATAAACATAATTCTGCACAGTCAGACTTTGTTGTCTTTGAACATATATTACATCGTATCGTGGTTGTATTGAATCATGAACCGCATATCGCGTATCGAATTGAATCGCATCACGAGATAAGCATATCGTCCCATCCCTGCCTAACCCACATTAATTCTAATGAAACATTTTGATCAGATTCCACATAGTATGGATGAATATGTTGTTGTTGTTATTATTATTATTAGTAGCAGTATAAGTATTATTTTCCACTCAAATTCAAAGATACTGAATATTGGCACTAACAGTTGTTTCAATCCTATATTAATGTTGGTATCTGCCTTCAAAAACCCTCACTGGTCGAGCCCTGGTTGTTTTAATAAATGTTTGAGCATACCAATAATTCTTGTAACCAATTTTGCAATTCTGGCCACATTTTCTGGCCATTGTGGTTCTCAGAAAAAGAATTATCAAGAAAAATGTAAGAATTTCCAAAGAAATTCCAAACTGGGATGTCAGTTATTTGGAAAATCTCTCACAGAATGAAAGTAAGACTCACTATTGAATATCATTGACATTATAAGCTAGAATTAGACGTTTACTTACAAAACATTTTAGAGGATGCCATCATGTTTTTTTTGTTTTTTTTTCAATATTGAGTTTTGAACATAAGGAAACATTTTGTATATTCAATTCAATACAATTCAACTTAATTGACATTCCACTTTACATAAATGCACAGTGAAATCACTTTTTCAGTTCATTATGAAGACGAGCTTTCATGAGATTTTCACCCCAATTTCATCCAAACGGGACGAGGCAGAAGAGGAGAGTAGAAGCTGAGGGAGAAAGAGAGAGAAGTTTGAGGATGCAAGCACTGTTGTTTTGGTGTGAGAGTTGGATTGGACTGTGTGTGTGTGTGTGTGTGTGTGTGTGTGTGTGCGTGTGTGTGTGAAAGTACGTGCACGACTTAAAACTCCTCTCCCTCTCTACTGCGGGTCGTGTGACTAATTCCCGACTCGCAACCCTCTTGTCCGTCTTCGTGGCTTCGACTTTCATGTTGTTAAATGTCAAAAAACTATCCCAACATTTTAATTGAAATACAAACTTTTTAGCATTTTTTTTTTCTTTTGATGTGTGGCCGGCCGCTCTACCTCCCAACCCCTCCTGCACCCCTCCACCCATCCACCCATTCACCTGCGACTGCCAGGCATTTTCCTTCACGCTCGGCAAGCTGAGCCTGACGCCGCCTCTTGTGTTTCGGTCTTACTGCACTCGTCTTCCTCTGCTGCGTCTCTCCCTCTCTCTGATCTTTGCGTTTCTTCATCTTGGGTTGTTTCTTTTCCTCTTCCTCCTCCTCTCAGTTCCTCTCCTTTGCCGTCTCTTTTTTTTTTCTCTCTCTCTCTTGCTCCGGGTACATTTCCAATTTGAAAGGCTTTGTTGGTTTGTTGCACCTAACAATTAATGATAATTCGCGGCAGCACTCCGAACAGAATTCCTATCTTCATGGACAGTTTAATCAATATTTGTGAACATGAACAGAAAGCCGGGAACCAGGGAAGCAAGACTAAGTCGTTGTCATCGAGCAGCACCTTCTGGATGTGTGTGTGTGCGTGTGTGTGTGTGTGTTTGGGGGGTGTTGGGAGGGTTGGGGCTGCTCCATACACAATGAATGGGAGGCTGAATTCGTTAACGTTTGCTTGAGCTTTCACACCCAAATGAACTTTATATTTCACACTACTGGTAACAGTTTTTTGAGCCAGAAAATGTTACCCATTTCTCTCTATGATCATGTATGAGAGAAAAGGACTACAGAGAGAGGTAGAAGGAATTTAGGGTCTTGACTTTTCTTAATCTTAACTCTGTTTTTAAGGTTTTGTTTGATTGCAATGTTGGTGATCTAGGAAATGACATTTATTCTACTGTTGCACTCATTGTAAGTCTCTCTGGATAAGAACGTGGAGCTAAATTTAAGTGTAGACCTGTCAATGCTCAAAGGTATAAAATCATGTGAATATTCCAATGGAAGGTGGATTTGTTCTTAAAGGATAAGGCCGGTGTTTTTTAATGCATTTCTTACCGTCAACAAATCCTATGAAAATAACAAAATCAACAATGCGTTTGCTCTACTCCCGTTACTTTCTGACTTCCCACGTACCGTTTTTAGTCAACCCGGAAGTAATTGGCTCCAATTGTAAGCTAAAAACCTTTAAATACAGCTCACAAAGACATAGTTTCAATTTTAAAAATCGCTAACTGTTACCATGAAAAGTCAGGCTGTTGTAGTTATTACCAAATCAAATTCAAATGGGAACAAATTCTTCATTACGCCGGGGACTATTTTCGGTGCTACGGAACTACTTTCCTGAGATCGCAAAGTGTTTACAGCCGGCTTATTAAGTTGTTTGAAGAAAAAGTCGGCCGGCCCGGTGCATCGCGATGATGAAATATGTTGCCCAGAGCAGCAGCATGGCTCTCTGACGTGTTTTTAATCATTTTTTTAATACAATGGAGTTCTGTGGCTGCTGGGACATGGCTTCATTGGGCACCGGCTACATGGACGAGATTTGTTGGCAAAACAAAATCATTGCTGATTTTGTTATTTTCATAGGATTTGTTGACGGTAAGCAATGCACTAAAAAACACCAGCCTTATCCTTTAAAAGGAGAGATCGGGAATTGTTTGTTGAAAGATTTGCCCCCATTACTGCCTTTCTTTCCATAGTTTTACTGGAGCTGACAAATTTCACTCAAGGACTATAAGGATACAAGGATTGGTAGCATGTGACGGCTAAACACTAGCACAAATGTAATGTTAAGATAAGTAAAAATATATACATGACTATTACTTTTTAATATTTATAGTCGTATATATTTTTTTTGTTTTTCTTAACATTACATTTGTGCTAGTTATGCTAGTGCGCATATGTACATACATAATATTACATACATTTATTGTCTTAATTTTTATTTTAGTTTTTCTTCGCATCAAAGAGGACAGCAAACTAAGAATTTCATTGTCCTTGTTTTTCTTTGTGCATATGACAATAAAGTACTTGAACATGTGTTTTACATGTACAAATCTGTCAAAGTTGGTTTCAAATTTTAATGTCAACATTGGATTTAAAAAATATAGTATATTGTATCATTTTTGATTGTATCAATATTGATTGTATCTATTCTGCCCTTAGTTTGAGTTTGGGACTGCTTGCCAAATTTTGTCTCCCCCTAGTGGCTGCTTTGATACAGCAGGAACTAGCAAGTTAGCCATTTTCTTTGCTCCAGGCTCGTTGGTTGATTTTGAGTTGCATCTGCTACCATCGCCTTGTTTACGCTTGTGAAAGCATTATCTGTGAGTCTTTATACTTCATTGAGTTAATTTTCTATGTACATCAGTCGCCATTTTTGGCGAGAATGTAAATTATGTGTTTATTTTCTGAGGATAGATACAGCAGCAATTCAAATATAGCACATGCCATCTTAGCATGGAGATTTTGTATGCTAACGTAGTGTAAGCAGCCAAGGAAGGTCTCTTGAGTTTATATACAGTAATGTGCATTGTGCAATATATTATTCATACAGTGGGCTCTTTATTGTGTTTCTTTTCAGTTTCACTCCTTAGTCACAAATGCATTGAATGGCATCTTATTAAAGTGAAGACTAGGATGAATCCTGACTTGTTGGATGGAGTTTGGCTTGCTGTTAAATTGTGTCGCTACACAACGAGAACTGTATTGTATCATTAATAAATTGACTAATCAGATCTACAGCTGAACAACTGACTAGCTAAATGTTCGTTGCTAATAGAATGTGTCTAATCTCACACTGGTTAGAATGGGATGAATCTGTAAATGACCATATCAATTAGATTAGCCATCGATTTACTAATCAAATGCAGATAACTCATTGATTAACTCAAATTAACTCAAATCCGACTAATGACTTCAACCGTCTTTCCCACTGCTGCCCTGCCTTGTCTGTGTTTTAGGGTGAGATGGTGAAACACATGAATTATATAATGGAATATATTAATAATCAGTTATTCTATTACATGAAATATATATCCCTAGTAGACTGTTATGGATGCTCTCTGTGTAAAACAGGATCTCTCTCTCTCTGGTTGAAGGAAACCTGTGTGACTACATGATATTCCCATCCCACATCAATATTATACTGCTCATGAATGACTAATGTTAATAAGTCCTACTGGGATCCTTAAAAGGTCTGAAGAAGTCTTAAATTATCCAAATGTAAGACCTTCAAGTATTAAAATGTTTTAAATACAGTCATTAGAGGTCTTGTTTCTTCACCATGTTGTGCAAGTTCATTTTTAATTTAGTTTCGTTTTTATGCAACTGTAAAATTTGATTGGATTCTTTGCATTCGGTAACAGTCAAGTCCGAGTGGGAAAGTAAGGCCAATGAAATGAGGCAGATGCCATGAATTGTGTATTTTCACCAAAAGATGTGAATAGGACCGATAGTAGTCTCAGTTTTATTTTTTTATAGTGTAATATTTTATACATCAGGGTGGATATAATATGCCAAACATGTTTGACTTCAAGCCCAAAATTTTCACATTATGATTTCATTGCATAGTGACCATGGACATCGTCTCAACGTTGGTACAGACGGTCCTTCCCATCTTTCCAATTCATAGTTTAAGAGCATTTCATTAGCCATGTTTGATTGGAAATAGTCTGTTTTTGCTAGCTTTGTTTGTTTCCTTGCATTCAAGTAATGTCAGACTGTACTTTTTTCCAAGTCAGCAATACGTCACGACTCGGTCATCCTAGTAGTTTGCGTTCACGTGCTTTATGGTCGGAAAATTGGAGAACGTTTCCTCGGTTTACACACATTGCCAGCCTTCTAAGCTAACGTTAGCAGTCAAGCTAGCGATGACCTAGCTAGAAAGCAATCTTCGGCTATTTCAGGAGATTATGAATGTAAATGCCACAGGAAATTGAGTGCCGTATAGCACCATAGTTATCAAGGAATATCCATATCTTTTACATTTTTACTTTGCGGTTCATTTTCGGCTTTATTGTGTGGAATTTCTTACATGTGGCACTTCCTGGTCAGAAACTCGTTCAGACTGTAAATCCAACACCACCTGAATGCAGAGTAACGTTTGTTTTTGAAATTGGTCTTAAATTAATTTCTAGGAAGCATTTGGTATTAAAAAGTCTTAAATTTGGCTTCTGAAATCTGCAGAACTTTGTACTAATGTACTGATATTAACTGAGCTAATATGAATCTAAAATTATTGATGCTGTG
This sequence comes from Centroberyx gerrardi, assembly GCF_048128805.1. Lineage (NCBI taxonomy): Eukaryota > Metazoa > Chordata > Actinopteri > Beryciformes > Berycidae > Centroberyx > Centroberyx gerrardi. Next base: position 3,261,426 of record NC_135999.1, on the reverse strand, counting down.
TCTCTCTAACCTGGCCAAACCGACCATATCAACTGACCATCACATATACGAATAATTGACACTGTTCTCTCTTTCTCTCCGTCTCTGTGACTATATTAATGATACTTTACTATTAATAGATGTTTTATAATTAATAAAAATGACTAATAAATGACTAATCAGATATGAATTGTGAATCAATGGAGTCTCTGTTGGAATGGGGAACTTTTCATTGTTTTACTCGTCGACAGACATTTCGCATTATTCATTGAATATGCAATGACCCTCCCTCTCTCTCTCTCTCTCTCTCTCTCTCTCTCTCTCTCTCTCTCTCTCTCTCTCTCTCTCTCTCTCTCTCTCTCTCTCTCTCTCTCTCTCTCTCTCTCTCTCTCTCTCTCTCTCTCTCTCTCTCTCTCTCTCTTGTCTTTTCAGGATGGGATGGGGAACCTGCGGGTGACCAAGGAGGGGGTCAGACTGGAGGGAGTGTCTGAGTTCCTACTGCCTCTATACGTCAAAGAGATCCAGTCACGCAGGGTAAGACCGTGTGTGTGTGTGTGTGTGTGTGTGTGTGTGCGCCTCTATATCTCACAGAGATACTCATGCAGGGTTATAGAAAGAAGAAGTATGTGTGTGTGTGTGTGTGCGCCTCTATATCTCACAGAAATACTCATGCAGGGTTATAGAAAGAAGAAGTATGTGTGTGTGTGTGTGTGTGTGTTCAGATGTGTGTGTGAGTTACTATTGAACCAGTTTTGTGTGTGTGTGTGTGTGTGTTGATGTACGTGTCATGTGTGTTTGACCCTGTTTTTGTATGTGTTTCCTTCCGCCTGTGTGTTTGTATGTTGGTTTATTTATCATGTGTGTTTCTTTCCGTACAGTGTGTGTAATGTTGTATGTGTCAGTGTGTTTTTCCCAGTTTGTGTGTATGTGTTGGTGTGTGTGTTCCTTGCTGTGCCTAATGGTGCGTTTGTCCTTATTATAATGTGTATATTTCTTTCCACATGTGTAATGTTGCATGTGTCAATGTGTATCGCGTCTCTGTTTTAATGTGTGTGTGTGTGTGTGTGTGTGTGTGTGTGTGTGTGTGTGCGTGTTTCTTTCTGTGTCTATTGGTGCGTTTGTCCTTATTTTACAGTAATGTGTGTGTTTCTTTCCACATGTGTAATGTTGCATGTGTTGTGTGTGTGTTTCTTTGCGGGTGTTTCAGTGTACAAATGTGTTGGTTGTGTTTGTCCCTACTTTAGTGTGTGTGTGTGGGTGAGAGAGAGATAGTGAGTCTTTCCAAGTGTGTTTTAGGGCGCTTTCACACCTATAGTCCGTTTGCTTTGGTCCGAATCAGTGGACGAGTTGCTACTTTGTTGCATTTTTCATTAGGTCCGGTTAGTGTTCACACGGCCCTGTGTTAAGCAAACCAACATTTGTAAACAAATGACACGCGATCCTACATGCCGTTCATCTATTGGACAGAACATTTCCAAGAGAAAATCACTTCCTGTCAATCACATTGTCACGGACAACAATGGAGCAACAGCAGCGTATTGTGATTGCGATAGTAGCTTTGATTATTATGATTTGGTGTTGCAACCAAATAAGAACAGTGGAGTACGAGCACATCTCGAGACGTGTGAACAATGTAGGATTGCTTCACACAATTCAGAGGAGACGTACAAGAGGGTACCAAAGGAGAAGGCGGGCCCTAATGGATGCCTACGATATGTTCTCCGTGTACTTACACAGAAGACGAGTGAGGTAGGCTATTTATTTAACGTTACATGAATCAGGGGCTGTTCACACATACCGTTTTTTGCGTGGAAAAAGCGCCGCCTGGAGCGCTTTTTGTGAGGAGAAATGATAACGTCACCTGACGTCACCTGAGCAGCTGCTAGCTCAGTAATCAGCTGGTTAGCACTTCTAGCAGACAATGTTGTGGAACAAGCAAAGGCTTACCAGATATTTCCAATACATGTCCGGTATAATCCATACTGCCTTCATGATCGCTGTTACAGTAACGTAAATTCACTGATTACAACGTCCTATTTGTCCACCGGCACTTTCACTTTCTCCATATTTGTTGTTGCTATGGGAAACGGCCAGCGTCTCCATTTCCAGAAGAGCCCTCACTTCATCGTTCCCCCACGTTTGCCCTCGACTCATTTTGCTGCCAGGCTAGTGAGCGGCGCGGCAGTCTCTGCCAAGTGTCAACATCCGTTTTCAACCCACAATGCACTGTATTTTGGTTTGCTTCCTATATTAGGTCCTATATTAAGTCCGATTACGTTCTCACCTAAAGCGAACCGAACCGTGGTTCACTTGGAAACGGACCGAGTCCCGACTTTTCAGGAGGACCATGGTTCACTTGTGTGGTCCGCACCAGAGTTCGAATGCGTGTTCTCACCTCCCCAAACGAACCGGACTTACGGAGTAAACACACCATGGTTCGATTAAAACGGGCCAAACAGGGTAGGTGTGAAAGCCTCCTTAGTGTATGTCTTGGTGACTTTGACCTCTTCTATGTGTGTTTCTTTGCGTGTGTGTTGATGTCTTTGACCCCGTTTTAGTCTTTCCATCATTTGGAATGTTGTCTATGTCAGTTTGTACTTATCCCTGGTTTAGTATGAGTGTGTTTCCTTCCTCCTGTGTATGTGTTTGCTTCTGCTTGTGTGTGTGTGTGTGCGTCTACGTTCCAACCCCCATAATGAGCAGAAGTCGGACGTTGTTCCCAGCAGTCAGGCTCTATTTGTCATCTGTGTGACATGTTATAGCAGTACATATGATCCAACACCGGCCCGCACATCCATTCATCACACAGCAGCCATCATCGACCCGTCAGCTGAAGCAACATGGACACTGTGTCACTCTATAGAGGACGATCCATGTGAAACTGTGTGTGTGTGTGTGTGTGTACTTATATGTATATATATATATATATAGTCAGTATGGAGGACTGACTTTAACAGTGTAGCGTTGCGTGACGAACACACTGCATGGGCGTTTGGGGGAGATTTCAATTACCCGCCAAGAGATGAATGGAGTGATGAAGAGGGATAGACAGATACGGGACAAAGGATGGGCAGGAAGGTGAGGAAGATGTACTGCCGCTTTTGTGTCTTTTAATTAAAGAAAAAAAGAAAAAAAAATAGGTTGCATGTCTGAGGGATAAATGTACATAATACCAAAGGCTGGTGTCGCTAAAAAGCACACAAATCATTGTCATGAGAAAAAAAAATGATAATAATAATAATAACTTTATTTATATAGCACTTTTCAAAACACAAAGTGCTTTACAATAAAAACAGACACATTTAAAATGCAAAGAGAATAAAACAAACTAAAAGCCATAAAAACTAATCACATTATAAAAACACAAATAGAGTAAAATGAACTAAAATGCCATAAAATATAATGAAATCACCGAAAAGCAATTTTAAACAAGTGGGTTTTTAACAGTGATTTAAAAGACGATACAGAGTTTGCAGCCCTGATCTCCTCAGGCAAGTCGTTCCAAAGTCTAGGAGCTGATAATAATGATAATGTACAGAGTTGTGGACTCGAGTCAGACTCGAGTCACAAATTTGATGACTTTAGACTCGACTTGACAAAATCAAAAAAGACTTGCAACTCGACTTGGACTTTAACACCAATGACTCGTGACTTCACTTGGACTTGAGCCTTTTGACTTGAAAAGACTTGATACCTTCAAAGATTAAAAAGTATGTTATTTAAAAAGTGTGCCACGAATCAATTCATTTCCCTTCATTTCCTGAATCAACTAACGTTAACGCTATTCATTCCCAGCAAGTCGACACTTCATTTCCCAGATCCACTTTGTTTGAACCAATCTGACAGCATCCAATCAAGTTGCAGGAGAGAACCATGAAGAAGTAACGTTACGTTACTGAGCGCCAGTTAGAAAAAATGATACCAAAGATAATTTTGTTCGCGTACAAAACTACGCGGTGGTCAACCAAAAACGAACTGCAGTATGCAGAACATGCGGGTCGAAAATTACAGACGGAGCTGCAACAACTTCCAACTTCGTTCGACATTTGAAGCTGCACAAAGAACGGTAAGTCGAGGCTAATATATTAAGGTAATTAGCGAGCCAATGCTTAGCTAACGTTACAGCTATCCCCCCCCCCCCATATCACAGGCTCCGTGTCGGCCATTGTACAGCAATGATCTGTTTAAACAGACGAGACTGTTGTGGGTTCCCTCCCCGACTCGTACTTTGATGTTCACCCGAAACGAGATGACAAATCGGCTTCTAAAAAAGCATTCATGATTTGTGTAAATTTAATATATTATTACTCTGTTGTTAAAATGGCATTACATTTGGTGAAGAGCGCATTATGACTTGTTTAGGACTCGAAACTCAAAGTTTAGGACTTGGGACTTGACTTGGGACTTGTCAGTCTTGACTCGGGACTTGCCTGTCTTGACTTGGGACTTGACTTGGGACTTGAGTGCAAATGACTTGGTCCCACCTCTGATAATGTACATGTAATATATTATTTGATATTATGTGGGACATATAAAGTTATATGGTAGATTATGGTATTTTATTATATATATTTATGGTATAATTATTGATATATGGTATATTAATTATATAGTGTGTTTCATGTATACATGTTATAGACATTATTAATATTCAATATTTTTAATTTGTAGTATTAACAAATGCTTAAAGGTTTCATATTATCAATTGAATGTTGAATTAGGCTATTTTGTTAAAATTGTTGTTTTTCATAATTTTTTTATCACAGTTTTTTACAATTGGCATGTCTCAATGCTAGACTCACTTTTTCAAAACTCTTCACACTGTTAGCACAACAGAAGTCTATGCGGACCAAACTGTGACTGACTCTTGGCTTGCTTTAACACAAAATGCTTTGGGTTAACACAAAAGACATTCAATGACCACAGCTTTAAAAATTCTTGAATTCTTTTCTCATTCAAAGTCGACCACCAGCAGAACCAGGTGTATCTACAGCCCATTCTGCACATGCTCACATACTCTTTTCAAAACTTAAATTTACAAGTTCAAAACCTAACATACATTCAAGTGGACAGCAATTTGCCATCCCATTGAAATACATTCAACATCCTAAAACAAGATGGTTATGGAGACAAATAGTGAAAAATTATTGATTGAAATTATGTAAATGAGACCAACCACAGGTGATTCCCATCTCATTACCACCTGTACAGTAGATGTGATGTGGAGGAAAACGTGGCCAAACGCAGGAGACCGGGTGGACTACTGTAACATGATTTGTATGTTTTGGTTTTTTTGTTTAGTTTTTTGAGCAAACTATTACAGTATTGACTTTTGTTTTCCTTACAGCAATTTTCATTTACTCTAGTTTATTTTTGAATTACTTTATGGCAAAAAAAAAAAGCACATTGAAGCTTTTCCTGTTTTCCTGTTGCATTCCTATGACTTGTTCCTGTAGTATACTGTAGTACATTCTATAAAGAGGTACCATTCTTACTGTATTTTGTAATGGGAACTTTGTTTACTGTAAAATAAGACAATGTACACATTTCTTATACAATTACTATAAAATACCTACTTTTGAAACACCCGGTATACATGTGTATACCAACTGTTGTCACACAGATCATGAGGCTTGGCATGTATTACAATGGTAATAATCATACACTTGAAAGAATATATAATTTTTGTATTTTTATATATATATATATATAAATTTTCCATGACAGCTTAAAAAGAAAAAAAATTTGAATAATACATTACAAAAAAGTAAACAAAATAAAGAGGAAAATCTAAGAGAATATTTTATATCAATTTTGAATTAAAAGTAAACATTGACTACTGTAAGCATGAATAAAATATGTTTAACATTTTTGTCATACCTTTTGCAAAGTGCAGAGAGGCTTTGTTTCATGCTCATTCACCTCATAACAGGTTGTGTATGTCAGGACTCCTGTAATAACGATTATATGATAAAATCCTAAACGGAGAGGGAATGTGCTCATTTCCATCGACTGAAGCTGTGCCATACTGTGCCGAGCAAAAATAACCTTGTGACATTTGAGCTCCATCTGATCCACCTACACACACGCACACGCACACACACACACACACACACACACACACACACACACACGCAGCATCATGGCCGACAGGGAAGGTTCAGCCTAAATCACTGTTTTATTCATTTTCCCTTTTTGGGTCACCGTTGCTTCCTGAAGTTTGGCAGCTTGTTTTTCAGCGTTCCCGTCATTTTGCCTTTCTGCGGACTGACACCATTTGATCTTCTCTCTCCAGGCTTCACCACCTATGAGCGGAATCAGCCACACACATACAGGGACAGTTAAAGGAACAGTTCACCCCAAAATGAATAATGAAAACTTCTAGTAAATATAGCATATGTGACCCGTTCTATCATTTTCAGTCGGAAGTCGCAGCGGCGCATTTATGGATAAACGTGATTTTATGAGAAAAGATCGATTTTTGGCTGTTTTGGGGTTTCATCAGATTTTAATAAAATAAAGCCTTGGCTTTCATTCTGTGTAAAGATTATTGTGAAATTCAAACGCTAAATATAGTTTTGAAGCTCATAAAGGTAGGGTGACGAGCAGAACTACTAGCTTAGTTTGTCAACAAAGCTCGCATTCCTCATGTTGCCAGGTTCGCAGTTTTGTACTTGGAAATGTTTTAAATGCTGTAGGACTTAAAACGCTGTTTATAAAGTTTGTCAGGGTTGTATTGTGGAGTTTTGTTATTGGTTTGTTATTTTGGACTAGTTCCGTTGATCATTGGGCTGTTTATGGGTCGGGTTTAATTGGCACTGGGAGGGTTTTGTCGCTAAGAACCTGGCAACACTTCTCCCCGTCCCTCTCTCCCTTACTATGTGTCCCTTAAAATTATGAATGAACATCTGCATAGTAACAGGTTGACCATCGTTCACTTTATTGTCTAATCAAAATTATTGTTTCATCCGCGGGAAAACGTAGTTGTCAGGCATCTCAACCTGTGTGTGTGTGTGTGTGAATGATTTCTTTATTTGAATAAATGTCTCAGAATTGACTTCAAACTTTGAGGCCCTTTTTCTCAAAAACATAGTTTGGAAACAGTCAAGACATCAAGGGGTGCTTCTCACTCAATCTTTGGAGTACAAAGATCATTTTGATATCACCAGAAAGCTTAAATTCTCCTCTTTCCAACAGTGTATTAAACTCAAAATGCTTTGAGGGGTCAATGTGACTGGAAATGATAGAGCAGGTCACATATTATCTCTTTACCAGATGTTTCTGTTCTAATTAGATAGTTTACACCTCTCTGTTGTGAAAATGTGACCTCATTATTTGTGTCCCTTATATGCCACCATACCTCAATGTTCTGTCAGTGTTGTTGCAATTCCTACTGGCTACCACTAGAGGTGATAGATGACCTAATACCCCTTTAAGATGTGGTTCCTCTAGCACTTTGTGGTTTTGTAAATCACGTGGAGGAAGCCATTAGCCAGCCCACTTGAAAATACCTAGGAAAACATATTTTACATGGGTAAATAACGCCTATCACTGTTTTCGGGTGAAAACCTCATATCTCCAAATGTCACCTTTTCAGATCTTGTTTTTTTTGTATTGACCACCATGCATGGGTTATGGAAATTAATTTTCTCATCCTATAAAGAACCATGTAACCCTTCAATTGAAGTTAAAACATGAAAGAAAGTATGTACACAGACAGATATATAGATAACGATTGATAATACAAAGGGAATGGAACAGTTATTTGCCAGCAAGCAAGCCTTAGAATAGCCTAAGAGCCTTAGGCTATTCACTGAATTTGGATTGATATAGTGGCAGGAATATACTGTATATACCAATGTAGCCAGAGAAATACATGCTGCAAAAAAAAGAAAAAGAAACCAGAGTGATTTTGATAAGGAGTGATGAGAGGAAGCAAAAAGAGGGATAAGGGCAGGAGGAGAGATGGACTCTGGTGAAGGATGTACTGAGTGATATAGAGATGAGTACAGTACAGAAGATGGGAGAACATACTGAGAGGAGAGGAGGAAAGGATGGTGACGATAACGACGCGAGAGGAGAAAGAAGGGAACGAGAGGGGAGGACGAAAAAGACGAGAGGCAGAGGTGGAGAGAAAAACAGATTGGAGGGAATGAAGGATCGGAGAGAAGAGTGACGAAGAGATGGGGTGAGAGTAGAGACGAGGTGTTGCAGAAAGAGAGAGGGCTGACGAGAGGCAAAGAAGAGGAGAAAGGGTAATTAGTGAAGGATGAGAGAGGAGAGGAGGGAGGCGAGAGGACGAGAAGAAAGAGGGTGATGAGAGGAGATGAAAGGAGAATCAGACAAACGCTTGTGGAGAAAGAGTGATGAGTGGAATAGATAAGAGGGCAAAGGAGAAGGTCTCAGATAGCTCAGAGCCTCGACTGTATTCTTACTTGTGAAGTGTTATTTTCATGGTGTTTTTGCTTTATTGGACAGTATTCAGTGGAGGGCAACAGAAAGACTGAGATCGATCGACGTGTGACGAAGGATTTGAGCAAGATTTGAGCATCTATGTATATACAGAAGAAATAGATGCAGCCTCTAATGTTCTTAAAGTGCAGCAGGAATCCAGTTTTCATCACTACCTCAATGTTATCGCAGCCGTTTTGCTATCTTGTTCCTATAACATCTTTTTTTTTTTTTTTTTTTTTTACCATATTTCCTATGCATTTTGGGTATTTTAGTCAAGAGCCTGTAGTCAGTTCCACCAATCAGAACAGAAGTAATTGAATACTAGCCTGTAGTCAGCTCCACCAATCAGAAGTATCAGTAGTCTTTAGTCAGCTCCACCAATCAGAAGTTAAGTAACGCTAGTCTGTAGTCTGCTCCACCAATCAGAAGTAAGTAACTCTAGTCTGTAGTCAGCTCCACCAATCAGAAGTAAGTAACACTAGTCTGTAGTCAGCTCCACCAATCAGAAGTAAGTAACACTAGTCTGTGGTCAGCTCCACCAATCAGAAGTAAGTAACACTAGTCTGTGGTCAGCTCCACCAATCAGAAGTAAGTAACACTAGTCTGTGGTCAGCTCCACCAATCAGAAGTAAGTAACATTAGTCTGTAGTCAGCTCCACCAATCAGAAGTAAGTAACATTAGTCTGTAGTCAGCTCCACCAATCAGAAGTAAGTAACATTAGTCTGTAGTCAGCTCCACCAATCAGAAGTAACGCTAGTCTGTAGTGGATCAGTGACTTTAATGCACAAACCATGTCCTCACCGATGTGTAGGTTCAAATTCTTTAATTTAATTAATTCTTCTTCAAACTCTATTCTTTCCTGTTTCCATAATTAATAAACATACAGGATCAGATGCCAATTAAAGAAATAAAAGGAAAGAAATGGAAGAACAAAATGAAGAAAGAGGAGAAGTAAGATGAGAGTAGATTGATGAGAGATGGAGCAGAAAAAGTGCACTGTCTACACAATGTCTCTTTTAGAGTGTGTGTGTGTGTGTGTGTGTGTGTGTGTGTGTGTGTGCATTCATTGACTTTGCTTTTGTTTGCATGTCTACTGATAGTGAATGCCTTGCATGTGCGGGTCTGTGTGTGATTGTGTGTATGTGTTGTATGCGCTTGTCTTTGTATACGAGCCTATTGATATTTTTGCAAGCAGACACTGTATGTGTGCAGATATTGATGTTTTGTGTGTGTGTGAGCAAGCTTGTGTATATATCTGTGTGTGTGTGTGTGTTGGTGTGTGTGCAAGGCTCCGTTTATCTCTTTACATTAAAGCAAACAGCGGGTCTCCCTTGCATTCGCAAACCAGCAGGCGCGCTCTTATTTTGATATTGACAGTCGCAGCGCTTTTACTGTGAAGTGTGGCTCCGACGGGGGAGCATGCTGAATCAGAAAAATCCACTAAACTCCCCGAGGACACAACAGTCAATCTGGTGGTTGTTTTCTGAAGAGACGCAGAGAGATGGGGAGGAAAATAGAGAGTGAGATGGGCGCCATGGAGAGGAGGAGGAAAAGAAGAAGTCAAAGAAGAGGAGGAGGAGAAGAAGAGGAGGGATTGTGAAAAGGGAAACTGAAAGAGAGAGCGTTGACCGGGGACGTCAATTCACTAAACCCTAAGCTACGGCAAAATCCCTGCATCTAACATCATTTGCCACCAAAACTCCCAAATCCGCTCATGTAAATAGACTACATTTCTGGGGACAATATTATTATGATTTTGTTTTTTCTTAGATATGGCTGATGATGGCTAATGATGAAACAAGCTCAGAGAGAGAAAGGGCAGAAGAGAAGGGATGATAAGCGATAAAATGAGTAGTGGGAGTTGATATTAGAGAGCATATGAAGCAAGTTGAGTCAGAGGAAAGATTTTTTGGATGTTATCTATTCATACAAACCAGTTAATAACATGACCAAAAATTCAAAACTAGGAAATGAGGAGAGGACTGACAGAATGAGTTTGAGGGTGAGGAGAGGAGTCAACATATAGGAGAACGGAGAGAGGAAATAGTCTGAGAAAGAAAGAAATAAAGACTATGTGATAAAGAGCAAGAGACTGTGGGGAGAAAATGAAGGAGAAAACCCAACAAGGATCAAAGAACAGGTCAAGAGACGAGAGAGGGAGAGACAGAAAGAGAAGAAAAAAAGATCTATAGTAATCCTACAATACATTTTAGAAGGCTACTGTATGAATATCACAGCAAAGTCTCTATAGGAATATTATTTTGATACATAGGAGATAAAGAAAATACAATATAATAATATGAAAATGTCTATAAACTCAATATTGAGTACCACAGATGCACTATAAATCCTTATAGGATTATTATAGTGATACCATAGCATAAAAAACACCATAGAGCACAATAAAGTCACTATAAACTCATTATTGAGTACACTATTTATATTCTTTAAGTCCCTATAGGAATATTACAGGAATATTTCAGGAATGTATGGTGATAATAGCGATAAAATTGTGAAAATATAGGAGATGAAAAACTATGACAAGGTCAGTAAAGTAACAATTGAGTACGCATGTGGAAGAGGATTAGGTCCACATATGAAAAATGTATTTGAGTTCTGAGATTAATCTCAGAATTCTGAGAATAAAGTCAGAATTCTGAGAATAAAGTTAGAATTCTGGGATTCTGACTTTATTCTCAGAATTCTGACTTTAATCTCAGAATTTGACTTTAATCTCAGAATTCTTACATCAGAATTCTGACTTTAAATTTCTGACTTTATTCTCAGAATCTCAGAATTCTGACTTTAATCTCAGAATTCTTACATCAGAATTCTGATTTTAATCTCGGAATTCTGATTTTATTGTCAGATTTCTGAGATTAATCTCAGAACTCAAATAAATTTGTCACGTGGCCCTAAACCGCACTACAAGCCCCTATAGGAATTGCATAGTAAGATTATAGTGATTTTTCATTAGGAGAGACAGAGAGAGAGACAGATGTAAAAAGCTAAACTTAGTAGTATGGTCTGTTGTTTCCAAGCGGTTTTGGCAGGCTGTCCTGCCCTGTGGTGCCAGCGAGGCTTACCGCTACACTGGAAACTTAGTTAAATGGCAAGACACACACACACACACACACACACACACACACCCCAAGACCCCTGTGAAATGATACCATGTCATTAGCCAAGATACACTGAAAAACAGACAGACACAAGCACACTGAACAAACTGGCTGGAATCCCTTGGGCCAGAATAACTGGAGGAGATCAGAGTCGATCAACACAGATACAGGATGGAGGGCCATCTTGTAGCTGTGTTGATAGAGGGGGGAGGGAAAGACAGAGGGATGGAGACAAAGGAGAGGAACGTAGGAAGCAAGGGATGGGGAGAGAGAGGGGACATAAGAGGGAGGCTGGGGAGGGATATTACTGCTTCCTCTAATATTATACAGTAGTGTGTCTTTTCAGGTCTGATGTGATATTCGTCCCATTGTTTGAACCATTGCCGTACTGGTTTCTTTGGTGACTTTATCATAATAGAAGCATTTACTCCTAACATTAGGACAGCGCTTGCGTTTTAATGGGGGGGAAATCTGGCTAATTTATACCGGAATGTCAGTTTCACATTTTCTCTTGAAGCGGTGAAAAGGTGCACCACTGCTGACTGAATACTGAGGAAACGCTGGAGAAAGAGAGAATGAGGAAGCAAAGAGATGAAGGAGCAGAGAAGAAGTGAGGGGATGGGATAGATAAAGAGGAAGAAAGGGAAGAGAGAAACAAAGGAATGGAAGGAGAGAGAGGAATACAAGGATAGGAATTCTTGATGCAGAAGGCGTACAAGAATCCAGTTAAATTAGGTTTTAAGACAGATTTTAGGAGCGAGTCTCTCAATAAACAACAGGTTGGGACTAGTAATTTTGTGGTAAATAAAAAGGAGGTAAACTATGACCTCCAATTGGTGATCAGGCAAACATCCACTAATATGTTCACAAATCACTTATACATCAAGAAAAGTATTAATACTTACTATTATTATTAATACTGTTTTTTTTCCTCAAAAGACCTCATCCTCAATGAAACGTACATCTGTTTGGTGCTGCTTACTACAGCGGTGGGGACTTGAGTCACATGACTTGGACTTGAGTCACATGACTTGGACTCGAGTCACATGACTTGGACTCGGACTGGTCAGATTCAAGTCACAATTTGAATTGCTTGAGACTTGACGGGTTCTGGTGACTTGAGACTTGACGGGTTCTGGTGACTTGGGACTTGACTTGACTTGGGTTCTGGTGATTTGGGGTTAGGGTTTGACTTTGACTTTGATGACTTGAAAAGGTTTCTAAAGTCTTGACATGAGATCTTGTGTTTGTGTAAATGACTTAGATTGAAAGTGATGAGATTTGTTCCAGCAGACGACTGAATTTAAATTCTGTTTTCTGAATTTGTATGGAATTATTTAATTTATTGAAGTTGAAACTGATTATAGAAATCAAACTCATGATGCTCTTACCAAGTTTTTATCCTATTAAAACCATATTGCATTGAAAAGTCCTAGATATTTAGTTTTCTTTAAGATATTAAATTGATACTGGACTCTGGATTTGTTCTGACTTGACTTGCTGTTCTACATTTAGACTTGAGACTTGACATTAATGACTTGGACTTGGTGTTCTACATTTAGACTTGAGACTGACTTGAGACTTGTGCCTCAAGACTTGAGACTGACTTGGGACTCGAGCAAAGTTGACTAGGGCTCACTGATCTATACTATGAATTTAGGTTCATGTCAGCTTCAAAAAGGTGCGCAAACTCTATTCTGCAAATGAAACAGATGAGTGAACTGTGTTTAAGTGGGTTTATCCTCCACTACGTCCCTGACTGGGACCCTATTTGGGTCGTGATCCATGTTGTTTTCGGGGTAGCTGAGGTTAGCTGTCCTCGAATGACAAGACTACAAGTACGTTCTAATAATCCTCAGTGTCAGGATGAGGCTAAATTTACTCACTTCAGGTCCTGAATTCTTAAAAAAAAAAGCTTTAAGCTCCCCTGATTTAGAGAAAATACATTTTAGGATAAAAAGAGATGTAGGAAAACGGAGGAGAGGATGAAGATGACATCCCTCCCACACAGTCGTATTATGCCGTATTCAAAAACATCGCAAATTCACACATACACACACACAGGCACGTAAACGCAAACACACAGATTTTGCATAATCGGGGCCATCCCCCAGCAGTGCATTGTGGGAGAGGTAAATGGAACAGCGTGACTCCCGGAGAGAGCTAAATACAGAACACTGCATATAAACTACACACTAACAACAGCAAGAACACACACTCTGAGAAATCGGATCGGGTGGGTGGAAGGGGGAAAAAAGAGAGGGAGTGGGGAGGGAATGATGGAGGTGGAGAGGGAAGGAAGGAAAGGAAAAAGGTGGGGGGTAAAATAAGAGGGTCAGAGGGAGGCAAACAGACAGGTAAGGTGGGAAGACGAAAGAAAGAAAGAAAAAAGACGTAAAAGGATGGAGGGAAGAAAGATTTAAAACATGTAAAACCTTCAGCATGTGCAGCGAGTGTCAGCATTCTTTTTTCCTGTTTTTGGAATCGTGATTATGTTAATTTGGGTTTCACATTTTTTTTTTTTTTACATAATATCCTTGATTTGCATATCTGCTGGAAGGGTCAAACAGTTAAAATTATTATGATTAGTATAGATTTTTTATGTCTAACAGACAAATTACCATTTAGTCCAACTGCCAGGCCAAGTAAATCAACATCACTAGCGGTGTTATTGTGGCAGAAAACCTTGCCGCTTTTGAGGCACGATAATGTGTTTGTTTTTTTTTATTTTGGGCTGTGTTCTACCTTGTGTGTGTGGGTGTGTGAATTTTGTTGGTGTATTTGTGCGCAGATGCGCATTCTTTCTCTTAATTCTCGGACAGAGGTGGTAGAAGTACACAGATTCCTTACTCAAGTTGAAGTACCATTTCAAATCCTTTACTCAAGTCAAAGTATAAAAATACATAGTCTTAAATTGACTTAAATTATAAAAGTAAAAGTAGTCCATTTCTAAATGGTTCACTGTTGAGCGTTCCTCTGAACTCAAATCACTAACACCAATTCTAGCACAGCTGAATTCACTAACGTTAATTCTCTGTTCTCTTGTTGCTTCTCTCTGTCCCTTTCCCTCCTTTTTGGTGTCGCTTTGGTGAAGAAGCAGCCAATCACATTTGGCTCTTGATCAGCTGCTTCCGGGAAGCAAGCTGTCTGATGCGGAAAACAGTTGATAATTTCCAAAGTAACAAGACTGTTTTGAAAATGTAATGAGTAGAAAGTATAGATTTTTCTTTTGAAATGTAGTGAGTAAAAGTAAAGCGTCTTAAAGCTGTAATAAGCGTTTTTTCTGGCCACTAGAGGGTGACAGAAACGCAACACATTTGTAAATAAAACACAGCAAAGCCGCTGCACTACGGAGGCCTACAAAGGACAAATGGAAGGATAAATGCTAATAGCTAAGCTAAACGTACCTGCTGAGAAGTCTGACCGGTTACCAGCCTCGCTTTGCTAGAACTTTCTCCTGCTGAAGGTTACATGTCCCACAATGACAAGTGAAGAGCTAGGTAGCAAGTTTACTAGTTTAACAAGTTTACGTGCTCGCTTCATCGATTCCGCCATTACAAGGATTGTTTTCAGGAATGGGAGGGGGAGAGCGCCGCTGTCAAACAGCGAGGGAGGAGACAAGCTAGTTTTAAAAAAATGCTGAAATGCTGAAAAAAATGAAAAGCTGTTGAATGGACCGAGGAGCTTCGTTCCGGAGTGGAATTGGACAACAAGCTGATTTCAAGACGATGTCAAAACAGCAACACTGTTGTTGTGGTTAAACCAATATCCACACAGCATGTGTGTTATATCATTATATCTCAAGGAAATCTCCACACAGCGCACGTTAGTTTCAGCACTGGTTATAAGGTCTGATCGCTTATTGCAGGTTTTAGTGAAAGAAAAACTCAAGTTAAGTAGCCTACAGATACTTGAAAATCTAACTTAAGTATAGTAACAAAGCATTCTGAAAGTCACTCCGGAACATAATTGTTAAAAGGCTGAAATCCAACCCATCAACATTGCCAATGGATATTCAAGGCCAAATAAATAAGCCGGGAAGACACAGCAGCTGCCTGCCTTCTGCTATTCACTCTTTGTATTGCATATACATATCCAACAAAGAGAAGCAAATGGAAAACCAACATATTGATAGGTCTGACACCATGTCAGCATTGTGCCAAGCTTCTCTTTGTTTCTCCGGCTATAGTTGAGAGCCTCTCTATACTGTATGTGTGATGTATTGGTATTGGAGGATGATTTCGCTGCATTGCAAGGCAGAGGCCATGGGAAACTATTATGTTCAGGGCAGCAGGTTCTCTGGTGTATTTCCTGGTGTGTTGGTGTATTTTAAAAAGGCATATAGACTGCGGATGCAATGTTCTCTCTCTCTCTCTCTCCGTATCTCGCTCTCTCCTCTATTCTCAGGGAGGCTTGTCCTCGGTGACACACACACACACACACACATGCGCCGACACACACATTCACGTACGCGCACACAAACACCGACTCTTGCCACTAGGCCCTTTAATTGTCCCCATAGGGACCCCATGACGACCTATCACCACCGAAGGAGACGCAAAGAAAACTTCATTTCTTCTGCTCTCTCTCTCTCGCCGTCTCTCTCTCTCTTTCTCTCTCCATCTTTGTGATTTGACTTTTCTTTGTGTGGCTCTTTCCTTTTATTACCCCTTTTCTCGCTGTCCCTACCCCCTGTCTATGGCATTTCTCTCTCTCTATCTCTCTCTCCTCCCATCTTTCTCTCTAACCCCTGTGGTGATATCGGCTCCCAGGAGACGGGCCTAGTTACTTGCAGTAGAATGCCTGGATAAGGGCTTCTCTTACTGGGTGGAAAAAAAAAAAAAGAAAGTCCTGACACAGGCCCCGTCTCTCCCCACACATTGAAGATAGGGGAGATGATGTACCACATGGATGGGAAGAACAAGAAAATGTCTTAAGGTGGAGGTGGAGAGATAATTGGGAGGGGGGGGGGGGGGTCCAATGAAAGCGAGATAAGAACACCAAAGAAAGGAGGATGGGCGGGATCGCAAAAAAAAACCCAATAATGAACTTGAGCAGACGGCATTGGAGAAAGTTGAGAGCGAGAATGCTAGAAGAGCTCCTCTCATCCATATCCTGTACCGCAGCTTCAAGGAAGACTGAAAAATAAAGGGGGGGGTGGGGGGTGCCATAACTTTATTTTTGCTGTTTGTCAGTTTTAGATTTATTACTCCCTCTCTCTCTGCCTCATACTTTCTCTGCGCTTCTCCTCTGGGGACCTGAGCTAGCTGAAACTTCTCCAACTCCGGAGCTGTAATTGAATAGCAGAGACTTCTAATGGAACATTAGGCTGTTCCCGTCTTGGCAGGCCCTATTGATTTTGACTTTGCAGCATTGTAAACAATCTGGGGTAAATGTAACTGTACGGATGCAGACCTTGGTATAGGCTATAATTCCGGAGCTATCGCCATGGAACTGTTGCGCCGTGGCGAGTCTAACTGTTACAGTGCGGTTTCGTTTGACTTTTAATAGCATGCCAACCTGGGAGGCAGTGCGCTTGCAACTTTCCTCTCGAGAATAATAGCAGGTAATTTCTGTTTGTCTCGCCCCTCTATTCATCCCCTTTGTTTGTGATATAGAACAGGATGTGACAGAGTCCAACTGTCAAGTACACTTGATTTTAATTGCATGCCACCCGGGGTGCATGACGCTTAGTGCTTTCTTCAAAGAATAATTGATTTTTTTGTTATTTTCTTTTGTCTGTGCTCGTGTCTAGGCTAGAGAGTGGCGTGTTTTTATGTCCAAGGTACCATTCATCTTAATGTTATGCCACCCTTTGAAGATAATGCCTTTCTTTATCAAAAACTTGAGCTACGACCCAGACATACTGTCAACAGGCAGTCCAACCACCAGGACTCCTTGATTTGAATAGCATTTCATCCTCAGCGGGTGGTGCATGCCACACGGAAAGTTTCTAGTGACTCAGATGCACTGAACTGCTATGACTGCCATGAACTGAAGCATACTCGAAAAGGATTTATTAAAAAGTGTGATGGCAAATTATTTCAGAATGATTCATAGAAAAATAAAAGGCTACATCACAAAGTCCAACAGTTGGGTACACTCGTGTTAACATTAAGTCACCCATGATGGTTAATGCTTACGACATGCAATGTATTTAGTCTTTAACCTGGGGTGGGAAAAGAATCAGATCACACTTTTTTATCCCTAATAAACAACCAATGACACTTGATGTCATTGCCGGCTACATGTTGTATGAGCAATTCAGTGGAAATATGATTCAAAAAGTAACTTTGTTACATGAAATGGCAACTGTAATGATACCAACCAGTTGGAATGAATAATACCACTGCTACATACCCGCAGCCATAGCAGCCCTAAACAGGGTGACTCGCTGAGGGAACTATGAGTCTTGTTTTTTATGTTGTTTTTGCCCGCCACTATTATGTGCTGCTGTGTTATACTTTACGTATTGTTACTGCCTGGTATTGTTGTGTGATGATGTGTGGAAGGTGTATTGTTGGTTCTCCTTGTGGCACAGTTACTGTCTGCTATTGTTGTGTGATGATGTGTGTAAAGTGTATTGTTGGTTCTCCTTGTGATGTACAGTTTTGTGGAAAAGAATTTCCCCCCGGGGACAATAAACTAACTAACAATTGCTACTGCTACTGCTACTACCACAACTACTACTAGTGCTGCTGCTACTACTACTGCTACTAGTACTACTGCTGCTTCTACTGCTACTGCTACTACTACTACTACTACTACTATTGCTACTACTACTGCTACTACTACTAGCCTGCTACTGCTGCTACTACTGCTACTACTGCTACTACTCTGCTGCTGCTGCTGCTGCTGCTGCTGCTACCACTACCACCAGTACTAGCTACTACTACCACCAGTACTAATGCTACTGCTACTACTAGCCTACTACTACTACTATTACTACTACTACTACCAGTACTAATGCTACTACCAGTACTAATGCTACTACTACTACCAGTGCTAATGCTGCTACTGCTACTACTACTACTACTACTACTACCACTACTACTACTATTACTACCAGTACTACTGCGACTACTACTACTAATAATAATAATAATATAATCCAATGGGTTACACTGTCAGTAATGACTTCTGGTAGTACAGTTTATGTCAGTATAATTACCCAACTCAGTTACAGGAAGGGGTTAACCGCAGTACTGCCTGCACCATAGAATTTACCCAGTGGCTGTATTGATTGAAGGACTCGTATGTGATATATTTTCCGTCTAAAGTGTTAAAGTTGTCACTGGTGCTCTTGTTTTTATCAGAAAACCACCCTTGGCTGGCGATGCTCGCTACAAGAGTTCACCCAGTTTCTGTTCACCCGCATGGAACGACTAAGAGGAGACGAGCTGTATGAACTCCTTTCTTCCCTTACATTTCATTATTTCCCCTTCCCATTGTTTCTGAACTGTAACTCGCCGGTCGACCATTAAAAGAACACCCCACACGTAGAGTCTTCAAGTCCAACGGTTGTAAAGCGTACTTGATTTTAACAGCACGTCACCCTTGGCGGGTGGCGCTTGCTACATGAGAATTTCTCCAGTCTTCGGCCCGCTGTAAGGAATGACTCAGACGTGCTGTCGGTGATAATAAGTCTCGACGTCAGAAGATGAGAGCTCCACCATGCAGACACATGCGGAGGGCCTGTCAGATGCCTAAGCTTTTTCCTTGTCCCCCACAATATTAAAAAGATATCAAATGAGAAGTCAACGCCGCCACTGAAGTTAAATCGAAGAAAATGGATAAAAGAAGAAAGAAAAGTTGGACCGATGGAGGTTTGGAGGGGGTTAGTGGGGCCAGGGGAAGTGGGGGATCATTTTTCTGGAAGCAAGAACACGGTCATAAATACTTTATTCAGGACTGAGCTCAGAAGGGCGTGCGTGTCTTTGTGTGTGTCTAACCGTCTGCATATCGGCGTGGCAGAACATCCGAATGCCCGTGTGTCCGGTGTGTGAGTGTCCAGCATGTACGGGTGCGCCAGACGTGGTCGCGACCCATGTAAAAATAGTCTCCATTAACATTTAGCGGCGTTTTTCAGGATGACAGGAGAACGAACGTCACGTTGGCCCTTCAGGGGAGAGGGAACGAGACAAAATGAATAGGAATATTAATCCCTTGTTCCAAAAGATCATTCTGTGCCTCTCTCCGTCTGCTGTCTCAGAGGTCACATCATCCTGGTGCCCGAAGAAATCCCCTTGTCACAAAATTTGATTGGAGAAAAAGGGCACTTCCTGGTGTACCATGCTAATCTAATCTATTGCTTCATGAGTGGAGAGAGCATCAAAACACACCTGCCTCTTAATTGTCAAGCCAAATGATGCTTGCCGTGGTGAAACATCATGCACCAAACCATTGCTTACACCATGATGTAAATAGACATTCTATGGCACCTACATTAAAGGTACCTGCCAAATTGCCATTCGAGAATGTTTATTTTAAAGGTCCAGTGCAATTGCATTTCTCAATTTCATGGTTTAATTTAACAAAGGACCTGTTAATGTGAAGTTACCAAACTATTATAACTGTCAGCATTGTGGAAATTTGACTAACAGCCTTTGAAAAAACTCTCCCTCTGGTTGTCAATAGAATCAAACAGATTTAGAATTCCAATCTACTTCATGGTGTAAATGATGTCACCTTCACCCAGGTTTTAATGAATGTTCCAATTGGTCCATAGTATGCTTAGTTCATCAGGTGTGCCTCCACAGTTGCTGGGTGTAACTGGATATTTGTTCCCCAACACTGGATATTTGTTCCCCAAAGATAGGAATATTGGCACAATCATAAGGAAGGTTCAACTCTCACTCAGTCCTACAAGCTTTGTACCATCTAACCATCTAACTAAATGAAAAAAAAAGATGCTTATTGTGTTACAAATGAACATCAAACTTTTCCTGAATGAGTTGAAATCATTGCATTGGATCTTTAATAAGATTGCCCATTCAGCCCACTTAAATGGGAAAATCCACCCTCAGATACTCTTACACAGTTAGAAAAAATCAATTTGTGATGTTCAATGCATTCCAGGAGTTATTTGGTGATGAAGTGTTGTAATTTACTTGCTGTTATTGTACCCACTTTCCCTCAAGCTGCCCATAATGCCTTTCGACAACCCCCAGAAGAATAAGCAGATGTTGTGTGACCTTATGTGGTCATACGTGTTGTGGCGACCTTCCTTATGTTGATCAGTGTGACCTGATGATGTGTTTTGGCTTGTGACATTGCCATGTCCCTTATGTTGCGAGATGTGACCTAATCCAACCACATGCACACCTTTAGTCTGGAGAGCCTCAGTTGAAATTAGACCAGTGTTAAGTCATCTGTGTCTTATATTCTTGGTGGCGTAGAGGTGTCTCTGATGCAGCATACTGCACATTTATCCAATCAGGGGGTTATAGATTATACCTGTACCGTCCACGCACCCACGCAAACCTTCTGGAGAGACTTATGTAAATCATGCTATTAGGCCGCTATTATTTTGACCTTTACTAACAGAAAAAAAGTATTGCAAACATTTATCTTTAACATTTCTGCACGACTTTTACAGCACCCCCTGGCAGTACCCATGAGATGAAATACCTACCTTATTAAACTAATTAAAAAAAAAAAAAAAAAAAAAAGGTAGTACCTGCTCTGGAACATCTCTCCTTCCTTGTAACTAAGCCTGCCTGCAGGCCGCATATCCTTCCACGCACAGTAAATGTGCTGCATCGCTGGCATAAAGGCAGTAGTAACCATCGAGCGCGAGGCCATCAGCTGCGTGCCAGCACTCCATTTAGCATTTGATTTAGTGAACTACACACTCAGGGTCATTGATAGTTGGCTGCCTTTCCTTCGGAGTGCAGTTTTATTTTTAGGCTTTATTACCAAAAACCCAAGTCGCTCTATACTTTTAGCCCCGTAAGCCCTCTGTTTGCCCCGGCCTGCCATAACAACCGTGGCTTCAGCCGTAGAAGCAATACGACAGCCGTAAATTAAAGCAAAGGGAAGGAATTGGATTCTTCGCTTTTAAAAGCATGAAGAGCTGTCTTTTCTCTTCTCCTGTATAATAAAGTTAGAATACCCCCCCTCCATCCCCTTCCCCATCCCCAGTCCTGGTTTCTAAGCAGTAATTGGCATAATGATCGGGCGAGGAGATAGCTTTGTGCAGACGGATTTATCTTTTAGCCCGCAGCTAGTTTTAATGATAGCATCAATGGGGAAATGAGGGAACTGTATTGGGTAAAGAGACAGTCAAGACAGAGACGTTTTCATTCCGTGGCGAGAGATATGCGTTGTATTACATATTAGGATTTAATGTGGTGTGTTAAAGCATACAAGGAATGCGCTCGGTGTAATCGGCGTGTCGAATGAAGTGCTCAACTCGTGGTAAAGTATCAGGAAGTGGCTGTCTGAGTGACGCTCTGCCGTTCTGGCGCGAACCCGAGAAGTGAATCACAGTAAGATGACTAACAAGTGAAGATAATCAATGTTTAGAGTGTAGTGTAGACCCGGCTGGTCTAGCATCTCATCTCATTATTTTGTTCTACAGTATATTCCATTCTATTCTGTGCTATTTTAGTCTGTTTTGTTATAGTCTATTTTAAAGTGCTATTCTAGTCTATTCTTATCTATTCTATTCTATTCTGTTGTAATCTAGTGTAGTCAATTCTTATCTATTCTAGTTTAGTCAATTCTAGTTTAGTTTATTCTTCTCTAGTCTATCCATATCTGGTCTAGTCTGTCCTAAACTATTGTAGTCTTTTCTATTCTTGTCTAGTCTTATCTAGTGTAGTTTATTCTAATCTAGTCTGGTCTAGTCTATTCTAGTGTGTTCTAATCTAGTGTATCCTATTCTATTCTACTCTATTCTAGTCTCCCCTCTGCTCAATTGTCCTATCCTTCCTTCTTCTCACCTCGTTTCTCCTCTCCTCTTATATAACAAATCTCTGTCCCCCTCCTCAGCCGCCGCTTTAAGTAGAGATCAGGTGGTAGCAGGCATTTCCTCATTCGGCTAAACCAATCAGATTGCCCCACCATGACTAAGGCGGAGTCATGGCAGCCGTCGGCGTGGATACAAGCGCTGCGGCACCCGCTCGACAGTTCATTAGTCAAATAAACAAAGGTCCTTTCTGTGTGATAATCGCTCTGACACTCATCTACACAAGGTGCTTTGGAGAGAACACACACATATTTGACTGCATACACACACACGCACACACACACACACACATATATATATATATATATTAGCAGTATACTATACATACACCTAACATATACACACACCTTTGGATGATAGTACACACATAGGAACATATAAGGTACAAATGCACCCAGATTTGACTTCTCTTATACACACACAATGCATTCTCTCACACACACACACACACACACACACACATACATACATATTTGGTAATATACACCTCCTCTTACACACACACATACTGTAGATTATCTCTCTGTGTGTCCACACAAGCATACACACAATTGACAGTGCGTTCACATACACACACCAATACACACCATGTCCCTCCAGGTATTATGTATTCACAGGTTGTTGCCAGGGGGACGGTCACAATCCACTGTGTGAAATTAATTAAGGGTGGACATTTGAATTAATTAACTGGACGGGAGTGTGACATTACACTGCTCCAGCCTTCTGACATTAAACACACTCTCACACACACACACACACTCAGACACACATACACACACACACAAAGACACCACACAGGCACTAAGGACACACACACAGATTAGATTTAATTATCAGTATGCAGATCACTGGTACAATGTGGTTCAGCCTTAATTACATATTGTATTGTTCCTGTGTGTGTGTGTGTGAGTGTGAGACCCCATCTCTGGTGTTCATGTACGCCTAATAGCATTTAGTAGAATCGACATACATGCCAGGTGTTAGCGTTACTGGGCAACTGGGTACTGGTAGAGTGGAGTAGTGTGTGTGTGTGTGTGTGTGTGTGTGTATTCGAGCGAGCGAGAAAGGCCGCTTGCATGATTTGTGTGTTTCTTTCTTCTGTCTGTCTGCCCATCTGTCTGTCTGTGTATGTGCGGTGTGTGTGGTGTGCATGACAAATCAGAAGTAGCGAGCGGATGATCCTTTCAGGCGCTGCCATTTTGACATCTCACACTCCATGAAGGTGAATGCAAAGTAAGGAGAATTCACCTGCTGCTGCCTCACTCTCTAAGACATCCACACACATTCACAGCTCTTAACGTCTATGCTAACTCAGCTGTAAAGGCGAGGCTTTCCAGCCGCAATGCCTGTCTCTTCTGTAACCTAAAAATCCACTTTTGCTGTTGAATTGCTTAACAATGAGCATGAACCATTTTGAAACTAGGCTACAAGATGTCCTGCGTGGGATTCAGTCAGTTTAAAACTCACTGTATTAAAGGAGGAGTTCACCCCAAAACTAAAATTCTGTATTATCTATCTTGACCGTTCAGCCTCAATAACAAGGACCTGTCAGTGAGGTAAATATAGGAGATAATGGGATAGATATATTCTTTTTGGGCTCACAGTAAAATCATTTGGCGAGCTGCATGAAATATTAAAGTCATTTTATACCCTTTTTGCATCTCTAAACAACCAGACCCCATTCACTTCAGTTGTTTGGGAGAAAGCTGAGATGGAACTGTGCTAGCTACCTAGTTTAAACTTACATGGGCGATAATGACAGGAGCTTCATTTTAGGGTGAACTGTTCCTTTAAGCTCTAGAAAGCAACTGTTCGGGTGCAGGGACTCTGAATTGTGCTGTGGGCCATAATGCACTACACAATCCAGTGCATTCAACTTTAATAGGGTAGACAAGAGAGGAGGGTATAAAATGAGGCGATGAAGGAGGAGAGGGAGGGGTTAGGGGTAAAATGGGGGCAAGAGAGGGGAAGGCATCGACTGAAGAAGGGAGTGGATGAGGACAAGAAATGTAAGATAAAAAAGAGAGGGAGTAGAGACAGAGAGGAGAGGAAGTGAGTGATGCAGAGAGAGAGGAAGGGAAAATTAAGAAGTAAGCACTGGACGGAGATCAAAGGGAGATATAACAAGAATGTAAATAAGTGTGGGCCCTTTACTTCAGTTGCCTGGCAAATTAAGGGTTGAAAATGAATCGAAGGGAAGACGGTTGAAAGAGGGAGCAAGCGGAAAGAAAAAAAAAATAAAACAAGAAAGAAGATGAGCATCTTTGTATTTCATCTTCAGAAAACATTTCCAGCCTTCTCTATGTCTCTCCTGTCCTGTCCTTGGAAACTATTTCCAGTTCTCTCTGTGTTTCTCCTGTCCCATCCTTGTAAAATCATTCCCAGTCATCTGTCTCCTGTCCCATCCATGGAAACCATTTCCAGTCCTACCTGTACCTTTCCTTACCCATCCTTGAAAGCGATTCCCAGTCCTTTCTCTGCTGTCCAATCCTCCGGAACCATTCCTGATAATCTCTATAACTCTCCTGTCCCATCCTATTCCATACTATTCCTAGTCTTCTCTATGTCTATCGTGTCAGATCCTTGGAAACCATTCCATGTCCTCTGTCTCCTGTACCACCCATGGAAACTATTCCTAGTCCTCTCTCTGTTTGTTGCTCCATCTTTGGAAACTCTTCCCAGTCCTCTGTCTCCTGTCCCATTCTTGCAAACTATTCCCAGTCCTTTCTAAGTCTCTATTCCTTGCAGCCTGCTAGCAACTGCATCATCATGCTACTTTCCAATGGCCAGTAAGTTAGCTGGTTGCAAGCAATGGGCAGAACATATAGCAATGCTACTATGTGATTGGCTGCCGGTGAGAGATATCACTCCAAAGTTCAGCTGAAGCTAACTTTTCCACTCTGGCAAACGATGAATGAGTCCCGTTTCATTAGTCGTTGTAACGTGTCCTCGTTGACTTCCCCTCGGCACTTCCCTTCGGGGGAATCTCCGCTGCCATCCTAAGTGGCGTTCCATTACTCTGGTAACTCAAGTGAACTTTTCGAGACCGACCCTTCGAGTGCCGAGGGAGCGAGTCAACAACGCTGTAGACTTCAGGAGCGCGTCTTGCCTGGAATGCGTTGTGACCGTTCGTCATAACCTGTGCACGGCACACCATGGTGGAACAAGCGATATATAACTGTAAGTAAACAAACAATATTTAGAGGATGTAGACTTCCTTATGAAATTATCTCATCTGTATTAATTATTATTGATTATTAGGCCTGCTTAAGAGCAACTGTGTTCTGTTTCTTGGACCCTGCTCTGCAAGTGGCCACTCATATGGCCATTCGTATGGTACTACGTACGTATTGGGGTATATGGGAAACGCTGATGAAGGCTTAGCGCTGAAACGCGTTCGTTTCTCAGCTTGCTGCTGTGCGTATAATAAACTTTTGTAATTCATTTGGTTGTGCGGACATCCCTCCTTTTTTTGAATCTATATGCACAAGAGTCTGCACCCTAAAGACAACAGGAAGAGTTTGGAGTTGAGCGAGCTATTTCTTCCTTTGTACTACGTACGTATTACCAAGTACCATGGGGAATTGAAGAAGGGCCTGTTAAATGACTAATGAAATGGGGCTCAGGTTCAACATTGACTGACTTTTCTCTGGTCATAGAGAGTCATGACTGCTTTAACTGCTGTTTCCCAATGTGTACGCATTCTTAGAAACTGTTCTCTGTCCCTTCAATCTCCATCATATCTTATCCCTCAAACTATTCCCAGTCCTGTCTCTCTCTTGTCATACTTGTAAACCATTCCTAGTCCCTGGCTGCAGGTGGGTGGTGTCACTCAAAAGTTCAGCTGCAGCCAACTTCTCCATACTGGCAAACGATGAAACCATGTTCACTGCCTGATGTTTCTCTGGTCCTAGAAAATGAATGGATTTCCACTAACTGATTTCTTTAGCTGCACAGTTTGAAACCATTCCCTGTTCTTTTTATCTCCATCATGTCTTATCCCTTGGACCTATTCCCGGTTGTCTCTCACTCGCATCTCATCCTTGGAAACCATTCCCAGCTTCACTCTAACTCTCTCATGTCTCATTTTAAGCAACGATTCCCCATCAAGAGAATCCACTTCATCTCTCTCATGTCCTGCCCTTGTAAACCATTCCCAGTCATTACCGAGGCAGCTCCTCGACTGGGGATTTCATCACATGGCTGAGAGCTCTGCGGAGAGAGGCCAACATCAGGAAATCCCTGTCACAGCAATGAGACACTAACAAACCACAAGACAAACTGAACTGCTAGAAAATGAGCCAAAAGCCCCGGGGAGCTTTGATTAAAGCCTCAGTCTGGAATCCAAATGCAAACACAAAGGTTGCCCCACTAAAGAATGTTAGAGACGGGGTTTGAAAAACAATTATTTTCCTCTCTGATTATCTTCATACAAATAGTGATAAAATTACACAGTTAAACGAGCTTAGGGATTTATCATTTCACACCAAAAGAGCTAATTGTTACACTTGATTATTTTTTGGCATTACATAAAGTCTCAAGAATCAAAGTAAGACGTACACTCTGAAACTTTTAGTCCATGTGAACGACTGCAGACAAATCTTGCAATTTTTGCCCAATTACTTCTTGAAAGTGTTTCCAAGCAGACCAAGTATTGCATTTTGCTGTACTATTTAGCTGGGTTGGGTCTTTATAGAAAATAGGAGCATGAAAACTCTCACCAGTCTCAAGCCTCCAGTGAATCAGATCATTCAGTTTGAAGCAGCCACATCCATCCCATCACTCCACCTTTGGGGAGAGAGAAACCCAACATACATTATTCAATGGCTGACTGTGGGATAACAAGTTGGGAGGGTTAAGCTGGATAAAAGATACATAACTAAGTGTGTGCGTAGGGAGAGAGAGACAGAGAAAGAGAGAGAGAGGCTGGGGAGATTTAATTGGTTGATCACTTTGTAACAACACATATTGATGTATTTGAGTTCTCAGCATGCTCCCTATTGGTCTTGTCTTACCAAGGGCTGATCAGCTCAACAAATTTACCTCATAATTATAGGCATTTACCATGGAAATGTATATTAAGATAATTAATATACATTTTACATGGAAATATTCATGGAAATATTGTAGATGCTACCGCTTTGTGCACAGCTAATGTAGAAGGCAGCCAATCAGGAGCCATGTTTGATACATGGCCATTGTTTTGCTTTGATTTGATTACCTCATAGTCAGAGAGAGTGTATGGTGGCCAGATGGGGACGAAGTTGGACATCGGGCAAAGTCCAAAGACTGTATGTAATCATGGCATCCTATTGTTATGATCTCAGAAAGTTACCAGCCATTATGGTGGGTGATCCAAAACAACTAAAATCTC